>NW_026891439.1:0-55386 GCF_015708825.2 Lethenteron reissneri
AAGCTAAAAGGGCGACATTCAATACTTAAGCCTTACCTAAGTAATGGCGTTAAGTAAACGTCAACTAAATTTAAGTATTGTACTGTATTCCAAATAAATTATACAATTGAAATAAAGAAGACCGTATACAAAAAGTATTCCAAGACGAAAAATTGTATAGTATAAATCTATGAAGATAAAGCAGACTTTGCGCTTGTGTAGCTTTTTTGTGAACCAAATTGCGCCAACACACCCCAAACTTTCCACGCACACTCACGGGTGAGTTAGTGTGTTTTGGCACAATTTTTTGCTTACCTTCTCACCTTCAACACCTATACCACCTGCACACCCCCCCCCCCCCCACGGCTCCTCACCTCCCCCCCTCGCTTTCTCTTGCCATGTGTTAAAGTCCGGGGCATTCTCAATACTTTCGGTTTGCCACACATGCAAACTCATTTTGACATTTTATCTACTACAATTCCACGCACTCACCATAACATAAGTGTCTCCACTGCACTGCTATATTTGTTCTCACAGATCTCCTTGCATGTCTGACAATACTAGACAGGCCCACCAGCATTGCAACAATGTCATCAACACCAAGATGCAAACCCTGCAAGGTGATGATGGCTACCATTTCCTACTCCGCCAAACTGACCCAGCAACAGGCTTGCCAAAAAAACATAAGATTTCCGCCATGGAGGTCTTTGCCTTCAGGATCATGATATGAAACGGCGGCTTCAATATCTTCTTGAGATGCAAAGAGCTCTTTCACCAATTTGCTGTCGACATGTATGCCAACATTTAAGCTTCATTCAATTAAACCCATCAGATGGGAATACATCCAACAATGTCTATCCTGAAACTCTCCAAGGGCAACGATTTAAAAGCTGCTCTAATTATTAACAAACAAGCCCTGCGATTGTATAACACAACCGAAGAACCGTTACAAAAAACACATTTACCTACTTCATTGTCAGAAATCAATTATTCTAACAAAGCCAGCATGGCAAGACATTACTCATGTTTGATCAATATACTTTCAATGATGTTTGTGCGTGAGTGGGGAGCGGTAGTGCAACGCTTAGCATGCCGAGCTATAATCCCAGTGAGCCGATTTATATTTCCACACAGCCAAGCCACAGCATTTGGTTGTCGCCTGCTGAAGCTGGTTGTAATTACTGGCGAAACGTCGTACTCAGATTGTAAATGTTGTGGCTTGGCTCTCCAACACACAACCGGTGTAGTGCTGCACTAGTGACGAATTGGCCACGTGCTGTTTTGTGACAACCCCTTCCTAATTGGCTGTCGGGTTTACCAACACATTTCTATTTTTACGCGACCTAACCCAAACAAACCTGTATTAAGGACGTATATTTGGAGTTTGCGTGTCTCTCTCTCCCCGTGGTCGCGTGGATTTTCCTCCGGATCCTCAGGGTTTTCCCCTCCACATTTAGAGTCAACATCACCACGCGTTTAGAGTATTTGACCGACAGACATTTCCACACGTTGATAAGCCACTTTGTTGTGGGCTGGTCGCTTCAGAAAACAAGAGCGGTATAGCAGCTGAAGTGGGCTTGGCCTGGTAAGATAAAAAAAACTGTTGAAATATTTAAAAGAAACAAAGTTTCAAAGTAGTGAGCCAGATGAAGACAAATTAAACTTAAGCAGAGAATTATAGCAAATGCAATTAGGCGAGGGCAGGAGGCAAGGCCCCGCATGGCTAGGCCCCGCGTTGTAATGTTCCAACCTGGACATCGATTCCATCCTCGCTGCTACTCAATTGATATCCCTACGAGAGAGAGACGGAGCGAGGCTCTACCTGGGTAAACAACAACAACAACCACCACAACAACAACAACAACCACCACCACGATGTCAACTTCTCACCTCGGATCTCAGTGAGCGCGCGCGCGGTGCAGCAGCTTCCGGATATGTCGTGACGTCACGCAGCAGCAGGAGGTGACATGACGTCACTGGCGGGGTTCATCACACAATCCCTCCCCCAACGAGCAGCGGTGTAATTGAATAAATTATGTTAATAAGCCGGGCCCACGTGGGGTGATTGGGCTTGGCTGCTGAACCCGTCGCAATGAAATAGCGACGGTTTTTTATGAATAAATTATGTTAATGAACCGCCAATAAAACGCGCGGTGGAGGGGGTGGGATTGAATATCTTGGTGACATGACGTCACTAGCGGGGAACAGCTTTCCCTGGCGTCTCACGCCGACGAGTTAATGAGTGGTGACGTCACTGTGTGTGTACACTGTGCTTGTACACTGTGTGTATACACTGTGTGCGTGTACACTGTGTGTGTACACTGTGTGTATACACTGTGTGCGTGTACACTGTGTGTATACACTGTGTGTACAAACTGTGTACAAACTGTGTGTGTGTACTCTGTGCGTGTACACTGTGTGTATACACTGTGTGCGTGTACACTGTGTGTGTGTACACTGTGTGTACAAACTGTGTGTGTACACTGTGTGTACAAACTGTGTGTGTACCCTGTGCGTGTACACTGTGTGTGTGTACACTGTGCGTGTACACTGTGTGTACAAACTGTGTGTGTGTGTGTACACTGTGTTGGCACAGTCGGGGGTACAGATGGTGCATCGGCCAGTCAACTGAGTCAGTCGACCCATGGCACCTAGGTCTACCCCGTGCACATAGCCTGGCACAAGCGCCATGGTGACGTGACCGCCACTTAGTGGCGAATGGCGGTTGTTGTTATTGTTAATGTGTGTCCGGCAAAACAAGAAATGGCACCTCAGCCAGCCATCTCATTGAGTAGCCATTACCAGATCATCAGCAGATGCAACAGGGCTGACCAGCAGGGAAACAGGTCCCTGCGGCGTGGGCTGGTAGGAACGAACAAATGAATGGCTATAATAAAATGAAACGGCGGGGGTACGATACGAAGGGAGAGTTTGAGGCCTAGTTCTAGGCAGGCTTTAGGCCTAGCTGTAGGCTTTAGGCCGCTGTGAGTTAATTTTAAACTATCTCAGGTAATTATAAGGGAATGTTACACTTGTTTAGCCAGGAAAGCCTCACTGAGTCTAAAGGTTTTTGTAGGGTCCTGCCAAGTGTTTGCAGTAGGGGGCGATGTTGCTACACGTAATCGGACGGACGGACGATGTAATCTATTGTAGGCTGGTTCACTTCGTTCCTACCAGTATAATCCCTTAACTATAACCAGTCATCGATAAACATATTATTTTTAACCGCCGAATGCAATTTATTTATACGGCCATTGTGAGCTCCTCAAACTACATAATTATTGAACATGCTATGTAATGTGTAATAAACCCCGTTGAGACGTCGTCAATTGAGAATTCTTTATTCAGTTTCGTTCACAGCTTCCACCACATTCGTTCCTCCAGTTCCCTTGCTCCTTCACGCTGTTGGCTGACAGCGTGAGAGAGAGACTGCGGCGGCCCGCCACGTGGCAGGCTCCGGACCACGGCACCAGCGTGGCTTCTCCGCTCCTTTAAATCCCTGGCCCACGTGATGCCCCGCAGCCAATCCTCAGCCACACCCCTGGAACTTTCCCGAAGCTAATGTACGGCTCCAGGGCCACGCCCCTAACTCGACTCCCCATTGGTTGCAGGCTGAGGCCGGCAGAGCCCATCGTTATTATCCAGGTGTAACCTCACATTACAAATGTAATGCATTGGGCCAGAGTGAATTTCTGCCACAAGCCGAGTTGAACAGGAAATGGTTCCAACTCCTGGTCACGCACCTTTAGATGGGCCTGCCCAAAATCATAAAAATCCTCAACGAATGTGAGCAGAGGCAGAGACATCGAAATCAAGGAACCCAAAGCACCAAGCCTCTTTATGGTACCATAGGCCTTAATAACATCAAGAAAGCAGAGATCTAGTTTCTAGTAAAAATCCGTACTCCCTTGCTGTACTCGATCGACAGAAAATACAGCCGCCCCTTGAATATCGGAGGTTACGTTCTTGGAAAGTGCCACGCGACAGCTAAAAACGCGATATTCAATACTTAAGCCTTACCCAAGTAATGGCGTTAGGTAATCGTCAACTAAAATTTACATCACAATTGAAATAAGTACTGTATTCCAAATCAACTAAAAACTAAACAATTGAAATAAACATTGGGAAACCGTGTCTCATGCTTTTGGTTACAGGTCTACCCAACACTTATGGTCACACATTCTGTCTGCTTCTACTCTCTACATTGTCCGAAAAGTCCTCCAAAACCTCCACATCCACAAATGGCTGTGATTCGTCTCGGGCTCTATTAGCGGCCTGGAAGTCAAACCCTGGAGCCTTCACAGGTCACCTTCACTTATGGTGACGTTCCCAGCTGCCATCTTTATTGGGTCCTTGAATCACAAACGATGGCTTATGGAACTTCAAATTTCACACGTCAATCTCGACCCTGCTCCTTGTAGACCTCCTTACGCGTGTTTCTAGTTCAAGACAATTCAAAATGCCTTCGCAAGTGTACATAAGTGGTTTTTTAATGTGTGTTCCCTGGCAGTTGTGAAGATTTGATTACTGTGTAATGCATTCCAAGACAGTGCAGTCGGTAGATTTCCGTAGAGGCGAGTTCTGCTCTTGGTGACATCACAAGCCAGAGAAAGGGGGGAGGCCCTGGGACGTAACCCACTCGTTAATTTGAGGTGACGTCTTCAGAGGGAGCGTCTACATATTTAAGTAAACATGTGGTAAACAAGGTGGGATTATCAATGCAGACAGATATATCTAAGTTTATTAAATAGAAGTTAAGCTTCAATAAAACCTAGGCTAGAATACAAATCTGTAACGCAAAAATCCACGCTGCACTTCAAATGTGCTCTTTAAAGTACCTCCATTGCGAAAAAACAGATCGGCAGACATCTTTCATTGAACGTTCTCTACACGAAACAAAGGAATGTTTTACACAAACTATAAATACCACGGCCTTTTAGGAAAGCATGTGTAATGGGTTCCGGAGACACTTGTAGAGGTATCTTCTTTATTACATATAGAACACTCCAACAGTCCTGATACTCTGTTACCGCCTAGGTACACAGCCTAGATACACTACTCTGGCTACGCTCTGGGGTCCTCCGGCTGTAATTACCGTAGGGGAGGCTATTGACCCGACCCAGCCAAGGTGCGGGTCTGGGACTCTGGCTTCCTCGGAACTCGCCCTTACAAGGACGTAGAGCCGGGAGTCCCAGAGTCCCCACCACTGGCCCTCACAGTGTCCCGGCCCTTCCACGTGAAGTATTGGAAATGACGGCAGGAACTTCTTGACGGGTAACACACTTTTATTAAATCTTGACGTGTCACAATACAACGTGTGGTCTCTATTCTTCTCACTATACACTCCACTTAACTCGTGTAGACCCTATGCCTCTGGCTACACACACTTCACTTAACTCGTGTAGACCCTATGCCTCTGGCTACACACTGCATTCGACTCGTGTAGACCCTATGCCTATGGCTACACCCAATGCATTCGCCTCTGGGTTACACAGAGTCCCGGTCCCGTTAGGACAGCGGGACTAGGTACCGCAGGGCCCTATCTCTTCATCCCCGTCTTCATCTTCGCTGGTTACATACTGCTTACGCCTGTGTGCATCCCCTTTTATAGCCCCTGCTCACGGGAGACGGAGCTGATGCGGACGTCGACGTGAGCATCGCTCCTTAGTTAACCAATGACGACGCGCTATCTCTACGATCCGTTTTCCCCAGCGCGTGTTAATACTACTCACCAATCACACCGCGCTGCCACCCGATCACTCCCTCTCAGCGCGTCACCGGCACAGCCAATCAGCACCATAACCCACGACCCCGCGCTGACCCCTGATCCTCCACCGTCAGCGCGCGTCACCACATACACAGCCAATCACTACGCGCTGGCACGATCCCTACCCAGCGCGTATCACCACTACATCACCCCCTCCCACATAGCTTGCAGCCGGCCCGGCTGTAACCAACAACACAACCCAACGTCAACGCAATAATAAAAACCCCACCCCCCAGTGTGCCCCGTAACGCAACAACAACAACACAACAGCAACACTTAAATAAGAAGCAATGTACAGCCCGACGAACAACACAATAAAAGCGAACTCCAAAAAACGCGCCAAGTGTCCTGTGACTAAACGCAGTGACGAGGCGCTCCGGCTGCCTCGACTCCTCACGTGGTAGGTCATAAAAGTAGCGCGACCTAGCGCGAGTCCGTCTGGCCGGTCCGTCGTATGGGACGGGACGCTGACGACCATCTGGTGGCTCCGGCAGCTCTAGACGGCGCGGATCGGGCCTGGAAGGACCGGCCCCGCCGCGAAGATCCGGCCGCCGGTGGTCGGCAGCTGTCAGTTCCGAGACACCTGGGAGCGGATCAGGCGGAGACATGTGAGGATCAGGCAAAGACATTTCCCCCTTTGGGTCGTCGGTCACGTCACATGCTCGGCCCTCACGACACAAGGGGAGGCCATATGGAGGCGAGAACGGTTTCAGTCGGGAGGGGTGGACGTACCAACGGCGTTTCCCCATTTTATCTGAACGCACTGGGGGCGTGCAACCCGCACGACCTCCACGGGTCCCCGCCATGGCTTCAACAATTTAGGCGACGTAGCCAAAGGTGCCTGAGGGCAATGCAGCCAGGCCCTGTCACCTGGTTCCCAGTTGTGCACGGACACCTTCCGTGCACGCAACCGCTCGTTTGCAATTTGGCGAGCCCGCGAATTAAGCCGTGCGGCCTCCCTTGCCTCTGTCAGCTTATGAATATTAAATTTAATATGCTCTGCCAATTTCGAATTAGTTCGTGGTGCGGGCAGGCCCAGCTGCGTTTCCATGGGCGGGTCGGCTTCCCGACCGTACATCAGATAGAACGGGGAAAATCCCGTAGCTGCATGGGGGGCCATTCTATACGCGGCGAGGACCCCAGGGACCTGCAGGTCCCAATCAACATGTGCCTCACACACCTGCTGGCACAGCATAGAAGTCAATGTCCTGTGGAGTCTCTCCACCATCCCGTCCGTCTGCGGGTGGTACGGGGAGGTACGCACCTTCTTAGTACCCAACAGGTCGCACACCTCTTGCAGCAATTTACTCGAAAAATTTTTCCCTTGGTCGGTCAGCAAGCGTTCGGGAGCCCCCTTGTCCAGGACGTAGCCCTGGACAAAGGCGTCCGTCACAGCCGCCGCCGACTGGTTGGCGAGTGGCCACGCCATAGGCCACCGGGTAAAATATTCGACCCCCACCAACAGGTACTTATTACCCCTAGGCGTGACTGGAAAAGGCCCCAGAATATCGAGTGCAACGAGCTCGTTAGTGCGCGAGACCTGAATAGATTGCAGCGGTGGATTAGCTGCCACGGGCGGTGGTTTCCGTCTGGCGCACTCAACACAACCCTTCAGAATATTCACCACGTCACTCCCCATCCCGGCCAATAATAGTCACGCTGAAGCAGGGCAAGCGTTTTGTTACTCCCAAATGCAAGAGGCGTTCGTGTGCGGCCAAGACAACTTCCCCCTCACAGCAGAAGGCACCACAATCGCGTGCCGCCGGGACAAACTGTCCCATCTCATTAACAGGCCTTGCTTAAGCACGTAGGAGCCAGTCGTTCATGGTCCCTTCGGAACCCCCGTCCTGCGGCGCAATGCTAGCAGGGAGCTGTCCGCCATTTGGAGACGGCCCCACTCAATCAGCGACAGTGAGAGCAGCGAGTCCTGACCCCCTGGGGTAGCGGGAACATCCCCAATTGGTGTGCCCGCGGTCGCAACCAATGCCCCCTACCTTCCGTAACTGGCGGTTTACAGCGCGCCGATCCCGATAAGCACGCACATTTGTGACAAGGCAACAATCGCGACAGCATCGGCATTTGTGTGTCGCAACCCCTTACGGTATGTAGTCGTGAACTGATAGTCCTGGAGGACTTCCAACCACCGTGACAATTGGCCCGAGGGCTGGGCGACCCGCAATGAATACTGGAGCGCCGCGTGGTCCGTCCGGACCGTAAAGTGACGACCATAGAGATATGGTCTGAATTGTTGTACGAAAAAAACAATGGCAAGCAGCTCGCGACGGGTGACGCAGTAGCGCTGCTCTGCCGGCGACAACACCCTGCTACCATAGGCGACCACCCGTTCGACCCCCCCAATGCCCGTGTTGCTAGCATCCGTGTCTAGCAAGAAGGGACTCGCAAAGTCAGGATAGCGCAAGGGTGGGGCACCCACCAAGGCGTCCCGGAGGGAGCAGAATGCAGCCTCCTCCTCCGGTCCCCATCGGAACTTCACTCCTTTCGCCGTTAGAGCGTGCAAGGGTTTTGCAATGGTGGCGAAGTGCTCAACGAATCGGCGATAATAAGAAGCAAAACCGATGAAACTGCGCACGTCCGAAACTGACGTGGGCGTCGGCCATGAACTGACACAGTCCGTCTTCGCAGGATCGGTAGAAATCCCCGAAGAGTCGACAATGTGACCCAAGTATCTAACGGATTTACGAAAAGGTGGCATTTGGCCGGTTTAAACTTTAATTTAGCCGATCGCATTCGCAAGAACACCCCTCTCAATCGCTGGAGGTGTTCTCAAACGTTTTACTGAAAACAATGACATCGTCAAGGTAAATCAGCACGTATCCCATTGCAAGCCCGACAAAACCAACTCCATAAGGCGCTGAAACGTCGCAGGAGAGGAGTGAAGTCCCATGGGTAACCGGTTAAACTGAAACAGGCCCCCTGGAGTCCGAAATGCTGTCTTAGGTTAGACTCTTCGTCGAGTGGCAACTGCCAGAATCCGGATAATAAATCAAGAGTCGAAAAGTATCGCGCACCGACAATGCATCGAGGGACTCGTCCATCCTGGGGAGCGGATACGCGTCGGCCACAGAGATCTTATTCAGGCGACGGAAATCGACGCAAAATCGCAAGGACCCGTCCTGCTTTTTAACGAGCACAATAGGTGCTCCCCAAGGACTGGAAGAAGGCGAAATAATGTCGGCTTCCAGCATATCGTTAACGGCCGACTGAACATGTTCCTTCTCAGCAGGACTCAGTCGGAAGGGATTTAGCCTGACCGGTGCCGCATCGCCCGTTTCAATGTGGTGGCGTAACAGGTCCGTGCACCCAATGTCATACTTATGTTTACTGAACACATCCGAAAATTCATCAGCAACCCGCGCAGCGCACCCAACTGTACCGCTGACAAATCGTCAGAGTCCGCGCACAGCGAATCGACCCATTCGAGGTCCTCCTTTGATTAACGTTTTGCGTGGGGCTCGGATCAGGCCCGCGCAACCAGCCGCTCTTCTGCAGGGACCCGTGCCGCGTGAGCTAGCACGGTGCCCTGCTGAATGACGGCCGGCCCGCGACCCAGCGTTCAAAACCATCACAAACGGATCCCTGTCAGCCCCAACCAAAGTGTGAGCCACCGACAAATCGAGACCTCCAACAGCCCTATTAGAAGGACCCAAAAGCATGCCTTGATCCGAGGTCTCCCTCACCCATGGTTTTCCGCAACCGGAGGGGAATTAACATTTGTGAACCCGGGGCACGTGCACGGTCTGTGTTGCTAACGCTTGTATCGTAGCGCACGCCGTCCGAATTTCAGTAGGGCTCGTCAAAAATGAAATACGGCGACCCGATGGTAGTTCAATGCAACGCTGATCAATGAGAATTTTGATGGGCATTTTTGCCAAAAAATCAGTGCCCAATAGACAAGGAACCGCCAAGGAGGACGAAACGAAAACGGGTCCCGACAATTTGATATCTCCAATGCAAATGGACGCCCTAATCTGACCGATAATGCCCAACGATCCCCCATTAGCGGCGTAAAATGGCACATCCACTGGAAGCAGCGGGCGACATTGTACAGGGAGAATGTTGTAAATGAGGTCCGATATATAGTCGCCAGATGCCCCCGTGTCCACTAACACCCTGACCTCGACCCCATCAATAGATCCCGTAACGACGGATGAACCCGCTGAGGCAGCCACTATTCTGTGCCCCAACTCCGACCATTTAATGTCTCCCCGTCCCAGGCGAACCCCCCTCGCCGAACTGAATCCCCGAACCCTAACCGGCTCTCCTCCGCCGCAAAACGCGACGGCCCATGCGTGTCGAGTATGCGGGCCGAGCTGTGAGGTGCCGCGACTTGCCGGGTTTGTAGGGATGACTTGGGGCCTGTTCGTCGTCCAGCCGAGGTCCCATGGCGCGCTGACGTGGGGGCGCGGCAACCGGACGCCACGTGGCCCCGGAGGCCGCAGTTATAACACGTGATGAGGGTCGTCGGAGATCTCGGTTGCTCCAGCTTGCGGGCCGATCGCAGAGGCGAATGACCCCCCGACCTCCAGTCCCCGGTCGTCCCGCGGTGAACGCCTCCTCTCGTGGGCTGACGACTTGGGGTTCGGTGACTACCGGGCCCGGAGCTGAGGCCACGGCAGCGTTGCAGACGACCCCCTGTTTACGTTGAAGGACCTCGTGCGCTTGTATACTTGTAGCGACCCGCAAGGAAGAAATATCGATCTCGTCGGCCGTGTTGATGGGGACCCCCAGGTCCTGCGCCAACTTGAGCAGTTGCTCCAAAACCATCGCATCTTTGCCCTCCTCGTCCATACGAGGGAACGCGGCGTCGCCGAGAGCCAGCAACGCCGTGCGATATGCAAGCACGGTCTCCGCGTCCGCCTTCCGCCTTGCATAAAAATGATGGCGACACGCCGAGGGAGGACCGTAGACCTTTGCCATGAGAGCCAGCGCATCCTTGAGCGTGGAGCGGTCCGACCCGCGTGCGGACGTGAAGGCCGCGAGCGCGTTGTCGTCCAGCATGGCAGGCAGTGCCCGCAGCGCCGTAGCGTCGGACCAGGCGGACATCTCCTGATGCGCCAAAAACCTGCGCTGAAATTGGCCCCAGTCCCCGCCTTCCGCCTTGAAGGCTGACAATGTGGGAAGGCGTTGTTGAAAGATGAAGTCGTCCTCCGCCTCGTGGTTCCTCACCGCCCCCCCGTTGGTGTGTAAGATGGCGGCCCCAGTGGCGGGTGTCTGATGGCGGTCCGCAGCGCGCGTTGGTGACGTAAGCGGGCGCGCTTGGAGAACCGCTGCCACGTGGTGATGGCCGTTCCCGCCAAAAGTCGGCGCAGATGAAATGGCGGGAATCGCCAAATAATTTTGGCGGGAATCTGCGGGGCGACCCTGTAGAATGTCCGCCGCCGTCCCCGCTCCTCCCGACGAGCTGATCTCCGCCAGGATGGACGCGGCCGCGAGCAGCAGCTCCGCCAGACGGGAGTGCGCCTCGCGGAGCACGGCATCGGACCCCCGTCGCTCGTCCGGCGCCGTCGGCGGATCCTGCAGCGTGGGCAATTCTTCGTCCTCACCCCCCGATGCCAGCTGGCCCGAGTCGTCAAGGTTGTCCCCGCGGTCAATCCCGTGGGTCCGACGGGTCTTCCTTGTATCCATGCTTGGAAGACCGTTTCACTTCTGACGCCAGTTGAAGTATTGGAAATGACGGCAGGAACTTCTTGACGGGTAACACACTTTTATTAAATCTTGATGTGTCACAATACAACGTGTGGTCTCTATTCTTCTCACTATACACTCCACTTAACTCGTGTAGACTCTATACCTCTGGCTACACACACTTCACTTAACTCGTGTAGACCCTATGCCTCTGGCTACACACACTTCACTTAACTCGTGTAGACCCTATGCCTCTGGCTACACACCATGCATTCGACTCGTGTAGACCCTATGCCTATGGCTACACCCAATGCATTCGCCTCTGGGTTACACAGAGTCCCGGTCCCGTTAGGACAGCGGGACTAGGTACCGCAGGGCCCTATCTCTTCATCCCCGTCTTCAGTCTTCGCTGGTTACATACTGTCTTTACGCCTGTGTGCATCCCCTTTTATAGCCCCTGCTCACGGGAGACGGAGCTGATGCGGACGTCGACGTGAGCATCGCTCTTTAGTTAACCAATGACGACGCGCTATCTCTACGATCCGTTTTCCCCAGCGCGTGTTAATACTACTCAACCAATCACACCGCGCTGCCACCCGATCACTCCCTCTCAGCGCGTCACCGGCACACAGCCAATCAGCACCACGTAACCCACGACCCCGCGCTGACCCCTGATCCTCCACCATCAGCGCGCGTCACCACATACACAGCCAATCACTACGCGCTGGCACACGATCCCTACCCCAGCGCGTATCACCACTACACAAGGACAAGCGGGACGAGGGGGTCCAGGGTCCTAAGCTGGCTGGTCTTGAGCTGCAACTGGCCCCGATCAGCCAGGGAGCTGCCCTTTTATGCATCGTCCCCAACGAGGGGTGGGGTTGTGTGTGCCCCCAGATATCCCACAGAGCACGCACAGCCCCCCCGTTGGTGGCACCAAGGGGCTTAACTGTTTGGGGTGCCTGGGATCCTAGCGCCTGGCGCCGAGGGCTTATCTGCCTAGGATCCTAGAGCCCCCAGCAGCCCCTCCCCTCGTATGGCACTACACATGTGTTCAGTACAAGCCACCTGTGGACTGGTTTTGGTGTACAATGTCTCAACAACAGTCCGGCTTGCTTCAACTGATGTTCATCGGCAAGGTCCATTTCAAGTCTCAGTTCGACAAAATGTATACGTAATACAAAATGATAATTAGTGTGCTTGTGGAAAATGTATCTCCTATACGTAACTTGTAAGTGGCATACCTTAACTGATGAATGATCCGACTATGCTCCCGATTTCAAAGACAATGAGTTGCCCCAGTCAGATGCGTCCTGATTCACAAAAATACCCTTTGACCCGTATCACAAAAATAACAGCTCTCACGTGAGTTTTTGTACAGGTTACCACCAAAACAGATACTTTGTCCTGACATCACATATTCCATGTTTTACATTAATACACAAATGTTGTATGTACGTACAAAATCAGACAGGTATTCTTTCAATTATGATTCAAATAATCAAAGGGCACATTGGCAACATTTTATTACTATACTGAAATGTACTGCGTCACGTTGCAACGTATTTACAAGTTGATCTCTGCCGAGATGAGGCCTATATGTGCAGCACTCTCATAGAGGGAAGCCAAGTAGTAGTACATTCTCTATTTGTTGCAGAAGTTCAAGGTTCAAATCCGACTGGCATATCAATCATCGCCCCCGACTTACAAACTCATATCCACATGCAGGCCAGTGAACGGTCACCTTGTGGCACACAGGGGCAGATGCCCATTATGGACACCCATCGAGTGTCTAAGATGAGATATGATACTAAACACTTGAGTCACTCCTGGTTAGAGATCGCCCCAACCCACAGGTTCACAAATACTGGCCACTCTTACACTGCAGTTTGAACCTAGAAATTGAGTGTTCAACTTCACATTATATTCATTAGAAAGGCCTGTGACAAAGGTGCATCCATTGGAGCTTAATTGTCTGAAGCTTGCACATCTACCTGGTCTCCATTTGACTTTGTATTGTCTAAGAAGTCCACCCACACCTCCACATCCACAAACTCCTGGGAGTTGCCTCGCTCTGCCTCACAGTCAGAATTTAGTTCCTGCTTCACACTGCCTCCATCTATGTGAAGGTCCGATTTTGGAGTTGAATCTTCAATTTAACCTTCACTTCTACGCTCTTCAATGTTACTTCTTCACATTTCACTTTCGCCTTTTCATATTTCACCTTGATACCTTTCAAAGTGTCCAGGCTGGGATTGTCTTCTAGTTCTTGTTTCATAAACAATGGGGTCATTGCAGCACTTTGACTTTCACAAGCTGATTTCAGATTACACTTCTTGTGGATTTTCTGATGCGTGTGTGTTCTCTGGTGTTTTTTAAGATTTGATGACTTTGCAAACACCTTCTCACACACAGTACACTTGAAAGGTTTCTTTCCTGTGTGTGTTCTCTGGTGTTGTTTAAGAGTAGATGAATCTAAAAATGTCTTCCCACACACACTGCACTTGAAGGGTTTATCTCCTGTGTGTGTTCTCTGGTGTCGTCGAAGAGCAGATGAATCTGAAAACGCCTTCTCACACACACTGCACTTGAAGGGTTTATCTCCTGTGTGTATTCTCTGGTGGGTCTGAAGATATGACGACCATGAAAATGCCTTCTCACACACAGTGCACTTGAAGGGTTTCTCTCCTGTGTGTGTTCTCTGGTGTCTTTGAAGATGTGATGACTGTGCAAACGCCTTCTCACACACAGTGCACTTGAAAGGTTTCTTTCCTGTGTGTGTTCTCTGGTGTTGTTTAAGAGAAGATGAATCAAAAAATGCCTTCCCACACACACTGCACTTGAAGGGCTTATATCCTGTGTGTGTTCTCTGGTGGGTTTGAAGATATGATGACTTTGCAAACGCCTTCCCACACAGAGTGCACTTAAAATGTTTCTCTCCTGTGTGTGTTTTCTGGTGGGTCTTAAGATTTGATGACATTGCAAACGCCTTCCCACACAGAGTGCACTTAAAAGGTTTCTCTCCTGTGTGTGTTCTCTGGTGGATCTTAAGATTTGATGACTTTGCCAACGCCTTTCCACACAGAGTGCACTTAAAAGGTGTCTCTCCTGTGTGTGTTCTCTGGTGTGATTTAAGAATGGATGACCGTGCAAACGCCTCCTCACACACAGTGCACTTGAAAGGTTTTTCTCTTGTGTGTGTTCTCTGGTGTCTTTGAAGATTTGGTGACCGTGCAAACGCCTTCTCACACACAGTGCACTTGAAAGGTTTCTTTCCTGTGTGTGTTCTCTGGTGTTGTTTAAGAGTAGATGAATCTGAAAATGCCTTCTCACACACAGTGCACTTAAAAGGTTTCTCTCCTGTGTGTGTTCTCTGGTGTGATTTAAGAATGGATGACCGTGCAAACACCTTTTTACACACACTGCACTTAAAAGGTTTCTCTCCTGTGTGTGTTCTCTGGTGGGTCTGAAGAGTTGATGACTGTGCAAACGCCTTCCCACACACAGTGCACTTGAAGGGTTTCTCTCCTGTGTGTGTTCTCTGGTGCTGTGTCAAGTTTCCAGTACAATCCGTGCTGTTTGCATGCTGGTCGCATTGTTTCCTTCTTGTACCGAGCTGCGCTGAGTGCCTTTGCTCCATCAGACCAACTCTGCAAAGCGAGCATCAGCTGCAGACAGAAAAACATATCCACACCATCTCCGTGAGTATTGAGGCACAGAGGAATGCATATATACAGTCACACATGACTTACACATCTATACATATTCATATTTTCATGAAATAGTGAAAGAGATTCCCCAATTCATCACACAGGCTGTTAAGGCACACAATGCGAGGGCAAATGGTCATAAATATGCCTGGACACCCTAGTGTCTTCAAAATTAATGTTTACCAAAAACTCCAAGCACACAATTTCGGTTGTCTAGCTACGACAGGAATATTTAAAAAAAAATTTGTTAACCTAGCAAAGGCTTTTGAAAAGCATACTATTTGTATTATGCAGAAATGTATAAATTAATGTTCATTTGCAACTTAGAGGTGTGAAGCCAGGCTCAGATTAGCTTGAATGCGAGGATGAACAGATTTAACTTCAGCTGCATATGTGCTGTGTTAATTTCCATTCTTATGAAAATTTCCAAAGCAAAACTAAAATAAACTATATTTATGATTTAACCTCCATGTTCAATCGAGTCAATATACTTGACAGCAAATACAAACTTCACATGTTCATACACTTGCATGGTAAAAAGGTGGTTAAATTTTGACTTAAAACTTTCGTGACTGCAGGAATTAATATTCTTTGGTTATTTCGGTAAAGTCACGTAGATAGAAAATAATAATACAAATAAAGTGAATAGAAGAAAAAAAAACGACTAATGTAGACTGTAGCCTGGTTCTTAACCTCGGTGAGCGCAGAGGCGTAGCTAGGATATTTTGCGCCCAGGGACGAACTATAAAATTGGCGCCCCCCCCCCCCATTTAATCACATTTTCCTATTACATCGAATAAGGAATAACAATTTTAATGAAACATTGTATATAAAGAAGCAAATTTATAGAAATTATATTACATGGCTCACTCAGTCACTGTCGTAGACTGGTTGACATAGTCTACAAAAGATTATTTTTTCTTGATTTCACTGTCGCAAACTGGTCAATCACGTAATCAAAATATGTTTTTTTCCAATGTTTTTCTTTCAACGCTAAGAAGAGCAAGATCGCTGAGACGATCTTGTCCCATTGAAGCACGCAAATACGACAAAATAAGTTTCAATTTGCTGAATGACCGCTCACAGCTTGCAATTGAAACTGCTAGTGTTAATAAAATTTGCAGTGAAATTCGCAAATTCGGAAATATGTCGTCTCCATAAAACACAATAAAACCAAGAAGATCCAAAGGAGTTTCTGGTAGAACTTAATTCCGGTTACCGAGCAGCATTTTGCAATCTCCAAATTCTGTGAAAAGTTCGTGGCCATTGATGAAGGTGTCATAGAAATTTCCAAAATCTGTGCAATTTCGACGAATTGCATCGACATCTGTGCCAGTTCTCCCGGCATCTTCCGACGTCACCTAATTCTTCTGTCCACATCGATCCCCCAGGCTGTGCATCTTGTTTTGGCGTTTTTTACAGCAACTTGGCTCAAATCATCACGAAGCTGGACAAATTCATGCTTCAAAGATTCAAGATCAGTTGCTGCTTCCTTGAAATGCATAGTAGGACCCTGTAAGCGCTTCTGAACACGATACATTTTTCCAAGAATGACATTCCAGAAATGTAATAAAACTATGAAGTAAAAATTTAATACGCATGCCTGTAACTGTTATGCATCACTTCTGGTTTCAGGCGTCATAGTTACGTCCTCCGACAATTTGTCTAGCAGCCCTACTAGTTCATCCATTCCTTCATAGAGAGCTTTAACAGCTTCTGATCGTGCACTCCAGCGTATTTCAGACTCCCGCTTTACTGTGATGAGCACAGCTTTTTTTAACTCTTCCCAACGAATTGTTGAACGAGAGAAAAATATATACTTTCAACTGTTCCAAAAAACGTGACGACAAGTGGATCCTGTTTAGCTGAGTGTACTCCTGCTAAGTTTAAGCTGTGGTTGTCACAGTTGACAAACAATGCTCTGTGATTTTTGTCACATATTCGTTGTTGAAGGCCGGATATATGCCCAGTCATCACAGCAGCATTGTGATAACATTGTGCCTGACAGTCGGCTAGAGGTATGTTGTCAAATTTCAGTATCTCGAAGATGACTCTTTCTAGGCTTGCTGCATCTTTTGCATGTATCTCGATATAACCTAAAAATGATTTTTTGATAGTTACTTTTTTAGTTTGAAAATCCACATCCACAAATCTTATGACCTGAGAAAATGTAATTACATGCAATGTAGGCTATGTGTGGCGGGATATATAAACTTTTAGGTTGAGGTGTAGATTTGCGCAGTAGTTTCAGGCTGCCGCGCCCGCCGCAATAAGTGATAATGTAACGTTGTAAGCCTCTTTTAGGCGCCCCTTTACCTTGGCGCCCGGGGACATATGTACCCCCCTGCCCCCCCCAGCTACGCCTCTGGGTGAGCGTACTGGCAGTCTATAATGTAGACTGTAGCCTGGTTCTTAACCTCGGTGAGTGTATTGGCAGTCTATAATGTAGACTATTGCCTGTTTTTTGACGAGACCTTTGCAATGGACTAGACCTTGGTGATGGACACTCACAGCTTTGTACGTAAAAAAAGTCCAGGCAGCTTCCACATAGTGTTACAGAGCCTAATGAAAGAATGCTGCTAGACCAATTTGAAGTGAGACTTTGGATGCCAAACCAAAGCTGGTCGTGAACACATTAACCAGGTATAGGAGCTCCTCCACCACGTGTAGAACGACCTGATTATTCATGGAGAGCTGAGCAGGTGCAGTGCTGTATGACATTAAATTCCCAGGGAGGTGTTCTTTGGGTCTTTCGGTAAAGTCACGTCACTTAACCGAAAGACCCAAAGAATATGAATTCCTGCAGTTACGAAAGCTTTAAGTCAAGATTTTCACAGGGAGGTGATCTTTTTGTAGAACATATGCAAGGCCCCATTTCGTCATGGAATTCTCCAGGTACAGAACACGATTCTCCAACTCAATATCATTGAGTAGCCATGACCAGATCATCAACATGCGTAACATGGTTGACCAGCAGGGGATAATCCCTTGACTATAACCAGACATTGATTAGCGTATCATTGTTACTGTATCAAATGCATTTTTTATAGGGTCGTTGTGAGCTTCTCAAAACACAACTATTTGAAAATGCTACGTAATGTAATGCATGCGGCTAGAGGGAATTTCGGCCACAAGCCAAATTGAACAAGAAAGGGATCCGACTCCTGGTCACGCAACTTTAGATGGGCCAGCCAAAAATCATAAAAATCCTCAACGATTGTGAGAAGAGGCAGAGACATCGAAAACCAAAAACAAACCAAAACCCCAAGCCTCTTTATGGTACTATAGGCTGTAATTACACCAAGAAAGCAGATCTAGTTTCTGCTGAAAATCCGTACTCCTGTACTATAGCTGATGGACAAAAAATACAGCAGCCCCTTGAATAGCGTGGAGGTTACATTCTTGGAAAGTGCCGTGCGAAAGCTAAAATGCCGATATTTAACATTTAAGCCTGACCTAAATAATAAGTACTGTACTGTATTCCCAATAAACTAAATTACTGAAATAAATGTGGAGAAACCGTATACAAAACATTCCAAGATGAGTTTAAATGTATATAAAAAAAGCAGACTTTGTGTTTTTTGAGAACCAAATTGCGCCAACACTATGAAACAAACACACATCAAAAATTCCATGCGTACTCAAGGGTAAGTTATGTTTTTCACACAATTTTTAGCTTACCTGTTCACCATCAACACCTGTAACACCTGCACACTCCAACACCCCGCCGCTGCTATATTTTTTCTCATTTACCACATTATCCTTACATATTATCAGGCCTGCATTTTTGCCACAAAATTAATTAACTTCCAGGTCCTTATTGTCCTCTCTGCACACGCACGGCTCACCTATAATATACTGTAATATTTCATCATGGAACCTTTTCCAGTACTAAAATATGAGAATAGGTTTTTTCCGTTTTTCTGGCAACAAAACAGGTGTTAAGATGTTAAAACACCAAACTGAAACCTTTAACAAGGAATCATGTGTGCATTAACCACAATACTTGTGGTCAGAATGCAAACAAAAACACTCTGATAGAAAATGCATGGTCTGCTGCTGAGGCAGACTGTTTTAGAAGGTTTGAAATGGGTGTAGCCCAAGGGTCATAAAGAAGTGGCCGGGGCAAGTGATGTTAACGTAATAAATTAGCATGTTAATGTGAAATCGAAAAGTGGTGCAATCCAAAGCGGCCTCCCTACAAGACAGAGAAGGAGCGAGGCTCTACCTGGGTAAACAACAACTACCACCACGACAACGATGTGAACTTCTCACTTCGGATCTCAGTGAGCGCGCACGAAAATAAATCACGTTTGCTAACACAGAGCGCATGCCCGGGATACACTGCCGAGATCATCGATGACCTTGCCGCCGAGAAAGTTCAGCAGCATCTGACAAGCACAACGGGGTGTCAGCCAGATGCGAACTGCCCATATCCCCCATTTAACACCCTTGCCGAGCACGCGCACGTGTGTGTGTGAGAGATTTGCTCGCGAGCATGCGGAATTCCGACGGCTGGGACGGGATAGCACCATTGCAAGTATTCTTCCAGAGGAGGAGGTGAGGGGGGGGGGACGAGGGAGCCTCCGGGATCCCGTGAGACAACCCCAGGATGGGTGGCAGGGATACAGACCGGTATAGGAGATAACGCAGGCCATGCGACCCAAGTACGCGAGGAGGTAACCCAAGTACACCTGAATGTTACCAAGCTGCAGTCTACAGCGGAGATAGTCCAGTCCGAGGTGGGAGGGCTACGCTCCATGGTCGGGGGGCTAACCAGGCGAGTATCTCAATAAGAGGCAGAACTCGAAAAAATGCGCACTGGGAGGGTAAGGGGGAGTGGGAAAGGGGCCTCTTATGGAGCCACCGCCCTTCCCCGTGCGTGCTATCTATGCGACCAATGGGGGCATCTCGTGAGAGACAGTCCCCAGATCGCCCGCGCGAGAGAAGCACCAGGGTTAAACACCAAGGCCTCCCTAAAGAGGGGACCACAGAGGGGTGCAATCCACGTGGACCCAACACAAATAAACTGTCATGATAATGGTGACGAATGACCCCCACGCAAATATTGACAACAACACCCCAGAATGCGGCGACTGCGGGTGACTGGCTGCGGGAGCTGGTGGCAGGAATAATGGGGGCCACGTCGCTCGTGGAAGGGCAGGTGAACAGGCGGCAAACCCGGATTCTGCTGGACACGTGGGGCGGTAATGTCACTCGTGAGTGCAACACATTGCAACGTGGTCGGGGTTGAAGTGGGCCGCCGACAGGCCCCGGATCGTGCGCTGCACACTGCAAGTGGAAATGGGATGGGACTGCTGGGGAGGGTCACCCTTAACTCCTTAAGGGTCGCCTCGGACACCAGGTGTGTAACCAGGAGTTATATGTGTCGAGCGTGTTATGCCACGAGTGTATTGCTGGTACCGACCTCCTAGAAAAGTTGGGGCTCAGCGTGCAGCCCCGCCGGCGATGTGCCACCGTGGAGGGCAGCAGGGAGCAGATTCCTTTCTTGGGACAAGAGCCGGGTTGCCCTCGCTTCGAGCCCGTGGCCGCTATCCTGGCGTCGGCCGTCACCGTCGGCATTGGTGTTCCACTGGGTTTTCCGTTTGTCTCCCAAACCTAAACTCAAAATATAGTTGGAGGTGGTCAAACAGTGCAATGCAGGACCCTCCTGAAACATAATCTTTAACTGCTAAATAAGAAATTAAATTGGGAAACCCTCAAACACAATACACTTTTTTTATTTTACCAGGTGAGGCCATCTGAGCTGCATAGCTCTTTTTCAGAATCGACCTGGACACAAATGATAGCTCAGCTTAGTAGGTTATAATATGGAAATGTTTTGCAGAAAAATTCTTAAAATGCATGTTTCTAAATGTGGAGAAAAATCAATGCCACTACAGGGAGAGAGAGAAAAAATAAAAAATGTAAACTGCAATTATAAATGCGTCAGGGTTGGAATCGAACTCACGCACACAGAGTACGCTCACGGAGTACACTCACACAAATGAGTACACTCGCTCACTCGGATCATTTTTTCTCCGGGTCCTTCGATTTTCCCCTCCACATTTAGTAACATGCATTTAGATTATTTGGCTGCTATAATCTTCCACGTTTAAAGCCATTTCGTTGAGCTATCATCTATGGCCAGGTGGCTTCTGACAAAATATCTAACAGCTCTGTGAGCCTTGGTTGGTAATATAAAAATAGTTTACACCATTGGAACCTCATTTGCCAGTAAAAAATATAATTGTTTTTTTTACCCTTTAATCTGGCAACAAAACTGACACCTTCTTTACGAGGAGTCATGTTTGCATAGACCACAATACCTGCAGTCATAATGAAAAAAAACATAACTCTGATCATGTATGCACTGTCCTTGAAGTTGATTGGTCCACACCCGAGAAAGCTTACCTTAGAGCCTCGTCTCACATAGTGTTGGACCAGATTACGCCAAAAGGCGCACAACTCAAAGACAATGCACCATCAGAGAAACTAGGCTCTAAGGAAAGCTGTCTCAGGTGTGGACCAATCAACTTCAAGGACAGTGCATACATTATCAGTTATATTTTTTGTTTGCATTGACTGCAGGTATTGTGGTCTATGCAAACATGACTCCTCGTAAAAAAGGTGTCAGTTTTGTTGCCAGATAACAGGGTAAAAAAACAATAATCATAAAAATAGTTGTTCATCGGTCTAAAGGGTGCATCAGCAAAACCAACTCGGCAGAACGCTCCTGAATTAGAGTGCTGAGACTCATTGTGGTCATGTACTCGAGTGTGCACCATGGTGGCTGGGAGATGTTTACTGCCTCTCATGGATTACAGGAGGTGGTGGGTTCGATCCCGACCCCTCCTGTATATTTGGAGTTTGCGTGTCTCTCTCTCTCCCCGTGGTCGCGTGGATTTTCCTCCGGATCCTCAGGGTTTTCCCCTCCACATTTAGAGTCAACATCACCACGCGTTTAGAGTATTTGACCGACAGACATTTCCACACGTTGATAAGCCACTTTGTTCTGGGCTGGTCGCTTCAGAAAACAAGAGCGGTATAGCAGCTGAAGTGGGCTTGGCCTGGTAGGATAATAAAAAAACTGTAGAAATACTTAAAAGAAACAAAGTTTCAAAGTAGTGAGTCAGATGAAGACAAATTAAACTTAAGCAGAGAATTAAAGCAAATGCAATCAGGCGAGGGCAGGAGGCAAGGCCCCGCATGGCTAGGCCCCGCGTTGTAATGTTCCAACCTGGACATCGATTCCATACTCGCTGCTACTCAATTGATATCCCTACGAGAGACGGAGCGAGGCTCTGCCTGGGTAAACAACAACAACCACCACAACAACAACAACCACCACGATGTCAACTTCTCCCCTCGGATCTCAGTGAGCGCGCGCGCGGTGCAGCAGCTTCCGGATATATCGTGACGTCACGCGGCAGCAGGAGGTGACATGACGTCACTAGCGGGGTTCATCACACAATCCCCTCCCACAACAAGCAGCGGTGTAATTGAATAAATTATGTTAACAAGCCGGGCCCACGTGGGGTGATTGGGCTTGGTTGCTGAACCCGTCGCAATGAAATAAATTATGTTAATGAACCGCCAGTCAAACGCGCGGTGGAGGGGGGGGGATTGAATATCTTGGTGACATGACGTCACTAGCGGCGAACAGCTTTCCCTGGCGTCTCACGCCGACGAGTTAATGAGTGGTGACGTCACTGTGTGTGTATAAACTGTGTGTGTGCACTGTGTGTACAAACTGTGTGTGTACAAACTGTGTGTGTGTGTACACTGTGTGTGTACTCTGTGCGTGTACACTGTGTGCGTGTACGCTGTGCATACACTGTGTGCGTGTACACTGTGTGTGTACACTGTGTGTACAAACTGTGTGTGTGTACACTGTGTGTGTGTACACTGTGTGTGTGTACACTGTGTGTGTGTACACTGTGTGTACAAACTGTGTGTGTGTACACTGTGTGTACAAACTGTGTGCGTGTACCCTGTGCGTGTACACTGTGTGTACAAACTGTGTGTTTGTGTACACTGTGTGTACAAACTGTGTGTGTGTGTACACTGTGTGTACACTGTGTGTGTACAAACTGTGTGCGTGTGTGTACACTGTGTGTTGGCACAGTCGGGGGTACAGATGGTGCATCGGCCAGTCAACTGAGTCAGTCGACCCATGGCACCTGGGTCTACCCCGTGCACATAGCCTGGCACAAGCGCCATGGTGACGTGACCGCCACTTAGTGGCGAATGGCGGTTGTTGTTATTGTTACTGTGTGTCCGGCAAAACAAGAGATGGCACCTCAGCCAGCCATCTCATTGAGTAGCCATTACCAGATCATCAGCAGATGCAACAGGGCTGACCAGCAGGGAAACAGGTCCCTGCGGGGTGGGCTGGTAGGAACAAATGAATGGCTATAATAAAATGAAATGGCGGGGGTACGATACGAAGGGAGAGTTTGAGGCCTAGTTCTAGGCTTTAGGCCTAGCTGTAGGCTTTAGGCCGCTGTGAGTTAATTTTAAACTATCTCAGGTAATTATAAGGGAATGTTACACTTGTTTAGCCAGGAAAGCCTCACTGAGTCTAAAGGTTTTTGTAGGGTCCTGCCAAGTGTTTGCAGTAGGGGGCGATGTTGCTACACGTAATCGGACGGAGGGACGATATAATCTATTGTAGGCTGGTTCACTTCGTTCCTACCAGTATAATCCCTTAACTATAACCAGTCATCGATAAGCATATTATTTTTAACCGCGACGAATGCAATTTATTTATACGGCCATTGTGAGCTCCTCAAACTACATAATTATTGAACATGCTATGTAATGTGTAATAAACCCCGTTGAGACGTCGTCAATTGAGAATTCTTTATTCAGTTTCGTTCACAGCTTC
Organism: Lethenteron reissneri; assembly: GCF_015708825.2. Classification (NCBI taxonomy): domain Eukaryota; kingdom Metazoa; phylum Chordata; class Hyperoartia; order Petromyzontiformes; family Petromyzontidae; genus Lethenteron; species Lethenteron reissneri. The sequence continues at coordinate 23,993 of NW_026891439.1, forward strand.
CACCACATTCGTTCCTCCAGTTCCCTTGCTCCTTCACGCTGTTGGCTGACAGCGTGAGAGAGAGACTGCGGCGGCCCGCCACGTGGCAGGCTCCGGACCACGGCACCAGCCACGTGGCTTCTCCGCTCCTTTAAATCCCTGGCCCACGTGATGCCCCGCAGCCAATCCTCAGCCACACCCCTGGAACTTTCCCGAAGCTAATGTACGGCTCCAGGGCCACGCCCCTAACTCGACTCCCCATTAGTTGCGGGCTGAGGCCGGCAGAGCCCATCATTATTATCCAGGTGTAACCTCACATTACAAATGTAATGCATTGGGCCAGAGTGAATTTCTGTCACAAGCCGAGTTGAACAGGAAATGGTTCCAACTCCTGGTCACGCAGCTTTAGATGGGCCTGCCCAAAATCATAAAAATCCTCAACGAATGTGAGCAGAGGCAGAGACATCGAAATCAAGGAACCCAAAGCACCAAGCCTATTTAGGGTACCATAGGCCTGCTGTACTCGATCGACAGAAAATACAGCCGCCCCTTGAATATCGTAGGTTACGTTCTTGGAAAATGCCACGCGACAGCTAAAAACGCGATATTCAATACTTAACCCTTACCCAAGTAATGGCGTTAGGTAAACGTCAACTAAAATTTACATCACAATTGAAATACGTACTGTATTCCAAATCAACTAAAAATTAAACTATTGAAATAAACATTGGGAAACCGTGTCTCATGCTTTTGGTTACAGGCCTACCCAACACTTATGGTCACACATGCTGTCTGCTTCTACTCGACCTTGTCCGAAAAGTCCTCCCAAAACTCCACATCCACAAATGGATGTGATTTGTCTCGGGCTCCATTAGTGACCTGGAAGTCAAACCCTAGAGCCTTCACAGGTCACCTTCACGAATGGTGACGTTTCCCAGCTGCCCTCTTTATTGGGTCCTTGCATCACAAACGATCGGCTTATGGAACTTCAAATTTCACACGTCAATCTCAGACTCTGCTCCTTGAAGACCTCCTTACACGTTTTTCAGTTTCAAGACAATTCAAGAGGCCTTCCAATTGTACATTAAGTGGTTTTTAATGTGTGTTCCCTGGCAGTTGTGAAGATTTGATTACTGTGTAAATACATTCCAAGACAGTGCAGTCGTTAGATTCCGTGGAGACGAGTTCTGCTCTTGGTGACATCACAAGCCAGAGAGAGGGGGAGGCCCTGACGTAACCCACTCGTTAATTTGAGGTGACGTCTTCAGAGGGAGCGTCTACATATTTAGGTAAACATGTGGTAAACAAGGTGGGATATCAATGCAGACAGATATATCTAAAGTTTTATTTGAATAGAATTTAAAATTCAATAAAACCTAGGCTAGAATACAAATCTGTAACAAAAATCCACGATGCCTTCAAATGTGCTCTTTAAAGTACCTCCTTGAGAAAAAACAGATCGGCAAACATCTTTCATTCAACGTTCTCTACACGAAACAAAGGAATGTTTTACACAAACTATAAATACCACGGCCTTTTAGGAATGCATGTGTAATGGGTTCCGGAGACACTTGTAGAGGTATCTTCTTTATTACAATACAACACTCCAACAGTCCTGATACTCTGTTACAGCCTAGATACACTACTCTGGCTACGCTCTGGGGTCCTCCGGCTGCAATTACCCTAGGGGAGGCTAATTGACCCGACCCAGCCAAGGTGCGGGTCTGGACTCTGGCTTCCTCGGAACTCGCCCTTACAAGGACGTAGAGCCGGGAGTCCCAGAGTCCCACCACTGGCCCTCACAACGTCCCGGCCCATACAAGGACAAGTGGGACGAGGGGGTCCAGGGTACTAAGCTGGCTGATCTTGGGTCTTGAGCTGCAACTGGCCCCGATCGGCCAGGGAGCTGCCCTTTTATGCCTCGTCCCCAACGAACGAGGGGTGGGGTTGTGTGCGCCCCCAGATATCCCACAGAGCACGCACAGCCCCCCCCCCCGTTGGTGGCGCCAAAGGGCTCAACTGTTTGGGGTGCCTGGGATTCTAGCGCCTCGCGCCGAGGGCTTATCTGCCTAGGATCCTAGAGCCCCCAGCAGCCCCCCCTTTCTTATGGCACTACATATGTGTTCAGTACAAGCCACCTGTGGACTGGTTTTGGTGTACAATGTCTCAACAGTCCGGCTTGCTTCAACTGATGTTCATCGGCAAGGTCCATTTCAAGTCTCAGTTCGACAAAATGTATACGTAACACAAAATGATAATTAGTGTTCTTGTGGAGAATGTATCTCCTATACGTAACTTATAAGTGGCATACCTTAACTGATGAATGATCCGACTATGCTCCCGATTTCAAAGACAATGAGTTGCCCCAGTCAGATGCGTCCTGATTCACAAAAATACCCTTTGACTCGTATCACAAAAATAACAGCTCTCACGTGAGTTTTTGTACAGGTTACCACCAAAACAGATACTTTGTCCTGACAGCACATATTCCATGTTTGACATTAATACACAAAATGTTGTATGTACGTACAAAATCAGACAGGTATTCTTTCAATTATGATTCAAAATAATCAAAGGGCACATTGGCAACATTTTATTACTATACTGAAATGTACTGCGTCACGTTGCAACGTATTTACAAGTAGATCTCTGCCGAGATGAGGCCTATATGTGCAGCACTCTCAGAGGGAAGCCAAGTAGTAGTACATTCTCTATTTATTGCAGAGGTTCAAGGTTCAAATCCGACTGGCATATCAATCATCTCCCCCGACTTACAAACTCATATCCACGTGGCACACAGGGGCAGATGCCCATAATGGGCACCCATCGAGTGTCTAAGATGAGATATGATACAAAACACTTGAGTCACTCCTGGTTAGAGATCGCCCCAACCCACAGGTTCACAAATACTGGCCACGCTTACACTGCAGTTTGAACCTAGAAATTGAGTGTTCAACTTCACATTATATTCATTAGAAAGGCCTGTGACAAAGGTGCATCCATTGGAGCTTAATTGTCTGAAGCTTGCACATCTACCTGGTCTCCATTTGACTTTGTATTGTCTAAGAAGTCCACCCACACCTCCACATCCACAAACTCATGGGAGTTGCCTCGCTCTGCCTCACAGTCAGAATTTAGTTCCTGTTTCACACTGCCTCCATCTATGTGAAGGTCCGATTTTGGAGTTGAATAATCTTCAAATTTAACCTTCACTTCTACGCTCTTCACTGTTACTTCTTCACATTTCACTTTCGCCTCTTCATATTTCACCTTGATACCTTTCAAAGTGTCCAGGCTGGGATTGTCTTCTGGTTCTTGTTTCATGAACAATGGGGTCATTGCAGCACTTTGACTTTCACAAGCTGATTTCAGATTACACTTCTTGTGGATTTTCTGATGCTTGTGTGTTCTCTGGTGTTTTTTAAGATTTGATGACTGTGCAAACGCTTTCCCACAAACACTGCAATTGAAGAGTTTCTCTCCTGTGTGTGTTCTCTGGTGTTGTTTAAGAGTAGATGAATCTAAAAATGTCTTCCCACACACACTGCACTTGAAGGGTTTATCTCCTGTGTGTGTTCTCTGGTGTCGTCGAAGAGCAGATGAATCTGAAAACGCCTTCTCACACACACTGCACTTGAAGGGTTTATCTCCTGTGTGTGTTCTCTGGTGTCGTCGAAGAGCAGATGAATCTGAAAACGCCTTCTCACACACAATGCACTTGAAATGTTTCTCTCCTGTGTGTGTTCTCTGGTGTCTTTGAAGATGTGGTGACTGTGCAAACGCCTTCTAACACACAGTGCACTTGAAAGGTTTCTTTCCTGTGTGTGATCTCTGGTGTTGTTTAAGAGTAGATGAATAAAAAAATGCCTTCCCACACACACTGCACTTGAAGGGCTTATCTCCTGTGTGTGTTCTCTGGTGGGTCTTAAGATTTGATGACTGTGCAAACGCCTTCTCACACACAGTGCACTTAAAAGGTTTCTCTCCTGTGTGTGTTCTCTGGTGGATCTTAAGATTTGATGACAATGCAAACGCCTTCCCACACAGAGTGCACTTAAAAGATTTCTCTCTTGTGTGTGTTCTCTGGTGTGATTTAAGAATGGATGACCGTGCAAACACCTTTTTACACACACTGCACTTAAAAGGTTTCTCTCCTGTGTGTGTTCTCTGGTGGGTCTGAAGAGTTGATGACTGTGCAAACGCCTTCCCACACACAGTGCACTTGAAGGGTTTCTCTCCTGTGTGTGTTCTCTGGTGCTGTGTCAAGTTTCCAGTACGATCCATGCTGTTTGCATTCTGGTCGCATTGTTTCCTTCTTGTACCGAGCTGCGCTGAGTGCCTTTGCTCCATCAGACCAACTCTGCAGAGCGAGCATCAGCTGCAGACAGAAAAACATATCCACACCATCTCTGTGAGTATTGAGGCACAGAGGAATGCATATATACAGTCACACATGACTTACATATCTATGCATATTCATATTTTCATGAAATAGTGAAAGAGATTCCCTAATTCATCACACGGGCTGCTAAGGCACACAATGAGAGGGCAAATGGTCATAAATATGACTCGACACCCAAGTGTCTTCAAAATGAATATTTACCAAAAACTCCAAGCACACAATTTCGGTTGTCTAGCTATGACAGGAATATTTATTTAAGAAAAATTAGCTAACATAGCAAAGGCTGTTGATACTATTTGTATTATGCAGAAATGTATAAATTAATGTTCATTTGCAACTTAAAGGTCTGAAGCCAGGCTCAGATGAGCTTGAATGCGAGGATGAACAGATCTAACTTAAGCTGCATATGTGCATTGTTAATTTCCTGACTGTTTCCATTCCTATAAAATCTTGTTCTGTACCTGTTGAATTCCATGACGAAATGGGGCCTTGCATATGTTCTACAAAAAGATCACCTCCCTGGGAAAATCTTGACTTAAAACTTTTGTGATAGCAGGAATTCATATTCTTTGGTTATTTCGGTAAAGTCACGTAGATATAAAATAATAATACAAATAAAGTGAATAGAAGAAAAAAAACGACTAATGTAGACTGTAGCCTGGTTCTTAACCTCAGTGAGCATACTGGCAGTCTATAATGTAGAAAATGTAGCCTGGTTCTTAACCTCAGTGAGTGTATTGGCAGTCTATAATGTAGACTATTGCCTGTTTTATTGACAAGACCTTTGCAATGGACTAGACCTTGGCGATGGACACTCACAGCTTTGTATGCAAAAAAGTCCAGGCAGCTTCCACATAGTGTTACAGAGCTTAATGAAAAAATGCTGCTAGACTAATTTGAAGTGACACTTTGGATGCCAAATAAGGTCATGAACACATTAACCAGGTATAGGAGCTCCTCCACCACGTGTAGAACGACCTGATTATTCATGGAGAGCTGAGCAGGTGCAGTGTTGTATGACATTAAATTCCCAGGGAGGTATTCTTTGGGTCTTTCGGTAAAGTCACGTCACTTAACCGAAAGACCCAAAGAATATGAATTCCTGCAGTTACGAAAACTTTAAGTCAAGATTTTCCCAGGGAGGTGATCTTTTTGTAGAACATATGCAGAGCCCCATTTCGTCATGGAATTCTCCAGGTATAGAACACGATTCTCCAACTCAATATCATTGAGTAGCCATGACCAGATCATCAACATGCGTAACATGGTTGACCAGCAGGGGACGATCCCTTGACTATAACCAGGCATCGATTAGCGTATCATTGTTACTGTATGAAATGCAATTTTGTATAGGGCCATTGTGAGCTTCTCAAAATACATAATTATACTTAAGCATTACCTAAATAATGGGGTTAGGTAAACGGCAACTAAAATAAACATCACAATTGAAATAAGTACTGTACTGTATTCCAAATAAGGAATCATGTGTGCATTACCCACAATACTTGTGGTCAGAAAGCAAACAAAAACACTCTGCTAGAAAATGCATGGTCTGCTGCTGAGGCAGACCGTTGTAAAAGGTTTGAAATGGGTGTAGCCCAAGGATCATAAGGAAGTGGCCGGGGCTAGTGATGTTAATGTAATAAATTAGCATGTTAATGTGAAATCGAAGAGTAGTGCAATCCAAAGCGGCCTCCCTACAAGACAGAGAAGGAGCGAGGCTCTACCTGGGTAAACAACAACTACCACCACGACAACAATAACCACGATGTGAACTTCTCACTTCAGATCTCAGTGAGCGGACACTAAAATAAATCACGCTTGCTAACACAGAGCGAAAGCCTGGGATACACTGCCGAGATCATCGATGACCTCGCCGCCGAGAAAGTTCAGCAGTATCTGACAAGCACAACCTGGTGGCAGCCAGATGCGAACTGCCCATATCCCCCATGTAACACCCTTGCCGAGCACGCGCACGTGTGTGAGAGATTTGCTCGCGAGCGTGCGCAATTCTGACGGCTGGAACAGGAGCACACCATTGCAAGTCTTCTTCCAGAGGAGAAGCTCGCGAGAACGGTGAGGGGGGGGGGACGAGGGAGCCTCCAGGACCCCGTGAGACAATCCCAGGATGGGTGGCAGGGATACAGACCGGCATAAGAGATCACAGGCCATGTAACCCAAGTACGTGAGGAGGTAACCCAAGTATGTGGGGAGGTGACCCAAGTACACCTGAATGTTACCAAGCTGCAGTCTACAGCGGAGATAGTCCAGTCCGAGGTGGGAGGGCTACGCTCCATGGTCGGGGGGCTAACCAGGCGAGTATCTCAATAAGAGGCAGAACTCGAACAAATGCGCACTGGGAGGGTAAGGGGGAGTGGGCAAGGGGCCTCTTATGGAGCCACCGCCCTTCCCCGTACGTGCTATCTATGCGACCAATGGGGGCATCTCGTGAGAGACAGTCCCAAGATCGCCCGCGCGAGAGAAGCACCAGGGTTAAACACCAAGGCCTCCCTAAAGAGGGGACCACAGAGGGGTGCAATCCACGTGGTCCCAACACAAATAAACTGTCATGATAATGGTAACGAATGACCCCCACGCAGATATTGACAACAACACCCCAGAATGCGGCGACTGCGGGTGACTGGCTGCGGGAGCTGGTGGCAGGAATAATGGGGGCCACGTGGCTCGTGGAAGGGCAGGTGAACAGGCGGCAAACCCGGATTCTGCTGGACGCGTGGGGCGGTAATGTCACTCATGAGTGCAACACATTGCAGCGTGGTCGGGGTTGAAGTGGGCCGCCGACAGGCCCCGGATCGTGCGCTGCACACTGCAAGTGGAAGTGGGATGGGACTGCTGGGGAGGGTCACCCTTAAGGGTCGCCTCGGACACCAGGTGAGTAACCAGGAGTTATACGTGTCGAGCGTGTTATGTCACGAGTGTATTGCTGGTACCGACCGCCTGGAAAAGTTGGGGCTCAACGTGCAGCCCCGCCGGCGATGCGCCACCGTGGAGGGCAGCGGGGAGCGGATTCCTTTCTTGGGACAAGAGCCGGGTTGCCATCGCTTCGAGCCCGTGGCCGCTATCCTGGCGTCAGCCGTCACCGTCGGCATTGGTGTTCCACTGGGTTTTCCGTTTTTCTCCCAAACCTAAACTCAAAATATAGTTGGTGGTGGTCAAACAGTCCAATGCAGGACCCTCCTGAAACATAATCTTTAACTGCTAAGTAAGAAATTAAATTGGAAAACCCTCAAACACAGTACACTATTTTTATTTTACCAGGTGAGGCCATCTGAGCTGCATAGCTCTTTTTCAGAATCGACCTGGACACAAATGATAGCTCAACTTAGTGGGTTAAAATATGGAAATGTATTGCAGCAAAATTCTCAAAATGAATGTTTCTAAAATGTGGAGAAAAATCAATGCCACAACAGGGAGAGAGAGAAAAAATAAAACATGTAAACTGCAATTATAAATGCGTCAGGGTTGGAATCGAACCCACGACATTCTGCATACCATGTGAGGTAGTTGACATCTTGCCACCCTAGTACAATATATCACACACAAACACATTACAGAGAATTCTAGATTTGAAGCTTTCGTGACTGCAAGGATTCATATTCTTAGGTTTTTTTTTTTTAGGCAACACAAGTCACCGTCATCAGGTGGGACCGTCACAGCCGAATTAGCTGCATCAAGTGAGGCAATGATTCAAGATGTAATCCCTTATAAGCAAGTTGAAGGGGTGGGGGAGAGGGGGGGAGCTCATCAGAATGTGGTAGCCAATGAATGGAAACGTATCGAGAGGGAGGGGGGCGGGGCTCAAAGACAGCACGGAGTGCTCAACACATTGGGCAGAGAGGGGGAGGGGAGGCCTGATACACATGATAGACAAAAGAACGAAAATGCCCATGTTTATACCAATGCTGGCTGAACAATGAAGAGAGTACTGTTAAAAAATAACTGGGAATGTTAACACTCGGTAAAGTAAAGTAAAAGTGCCTGTCAGATAAGATGGTCCAAAAAGGTGTAATTAAGTCTTTTTTGCGTGGTTGATAACATCTTTCCAATGATTACTAAGTTTGTACCCATCATCACGGTTGAAATTATGTCTGTTTGTATATTTGTATGGCTTTGTGTACAAACCTTTGATGGTAGCCGGGAGGTTTGCAGAGAACCTTGGTCTCGGAAAAGACAATTTCATGAGAGCCCACCGAGTTGTAGCAATGATCGGCAACGGCAGAAGAATCAGTTCTGCCGTGTTTCAGATCTGACTTGTGCTTGCGGACACGATCAGAAACATGACGTTTCGTTTCTCCAATGTAGCAATCACCACAAATGCAACTCAATTTGTAGACTCCAGAATACTGTAAGTCAGGAACAACATCTTTCACAGATGGAATCAGATCACGGATTTTATGCACTGTACTGAATCGGACTTGGATCTTATGTTTGTTTAGAATTTTGGAGATCTTTTTGGTCACGCCTGCTATGTATGGTAACGTGATGGTTTTGGTCGGAGTTTCATGTGGCTGTTTCTGTGTGGTGGGAGAGACAGCTTGGCGGATAGTACGGTCAGAGTATCCGTTCATCCTGAGGGCCCGATGTACATGTCTTAATTCACCGGTCAGGTGGTGTTTGTCAGAAATGCCATGGGCTCTGTGGTATAGCGTTTTGATGAGAGAATTCTTTTGAGATGGGTGGTGGTGGGAATCCGGTTTCAAGTAGGAATCTGTGTGGGTGGCTTTCCTGTAGACAGAATGTCCCAAGGATCCGTCAGGCCTCCTCTCAAACAGAATATCCAAGAATGGTAGTTTACCGTCTTTCTCCACTTCCATGGTGAATCTGATGGATGGGTGTCTAGAATTGATGTGGTCCAAGAAGTGGTTCAATGCTGGGAGGCCATGTGGCCAGATGACAAAAGTGTAATCCACATACCTCTTCCACAGGGAAGGACGCAGGGTGGATGTCTGGATGGCGTCTGATTCAAACTTTTCCATGAACATGTTAGCTATAACTGGTGACAAAGGGGAGCCCATAGGGGTACCCTCATTCTGTTTGTAGAAGGTGCCATTCCAGGTAAAATAGGTGTTGGTGAGGCAATGTCTAACCAGCGCAGGTGCATCAGAATTCAATCCATGTTGGACCAAGTCCTCAATTATTGTTAGGGTGTCCGGTACTGGGACTTTGGTAAACAAAGATACTACATCAAAGCTGACGAGGATGTCATCAGGTGATAGTACCATGTCCTTAACCATAGAGACTAATTGGGTTGAGTTGAGTACTGCCGAAGAGGTCTTGCCTGTGAAGGGGAGCAGAGTATCTGATAGAAAACGGGCTAGTTTGTACGTAGGAGAGTTATCGTCGACACAATGGGTCGTAGCGGGGTGCCTTCCTTATGGACCATAGAGTCTGGGAGGTCTTGCCGCCAATGGTTTTAGAGAGGGACGTTTGCTTGGTTCGATTAGGGAAGTCGAACTCGTGATGATACTGTTGGTTTTCGTCGTTAGGCTTTTAGTGGGATCGTTTTTAATTTTGGAGTAACTCCCATCATTAAGAAGGTCCAGGATTTTGTTGTTGTATGAATCTTTATCCATGATGACCGTGGCATTGCCCTTGTCTGCCGAGAGGATGACTATATCATCTCTCTTTTTTAGGTCCGCGAGTTCAGAGCGTTCATTTTTGCTGATGTTACTAGTGGGTTTCTTAGCATTCTTAAGAATAGTAGCTATTTCAGCTCTTGCTACATCCACATGGATGTGTCCTATGCCTCTGAGGGCTACATCAATCTGAGAAATCATATCCTCTACTGGTATATATTTAGGGGTGACGGCGAAATTTAGTCCTTTGGCCAATACCGTTTTTAGAGTGTCAGAAATTGGGATGTTACTCTGATTAATCACGGTCTTGTTAACATCCAGCTTTGCGATGTGTGGCTCTAATTTCTTCTTAGATAGGTTGAATTTAGAAATCAGCTAACCTGATTTGGGAGTTACTCCAAAATAAAAAACGATCCCACTAAAAGCCTAACGACAAAAACCAACAGTATCATCACGAGTTCGACTTCCCTAATCGAACCAAGCAAACGTCCCTCTCTAAAACCATCGGCGGCAAAACCTCCCAGACTCTATGGTCTTCCCAAAATCTATAAGGAAGGCACCCCGCTACGACCCATTGTGTCGACGATAAACTCTCCTACGTACAAACTAGCCCGTTTTCTATCAGATACTCTGCTCCCCTTCACAGGCAAGACCTCTTCGACAGTACTCAACTCAACCCAATTAGTCTCTATGGTTAAGGACATGGTACTATCTCCTGATGACATCCTCGTCAGCTTTGATGTAGTATCTTTGTTTACCAAAGTCCCAGTACCGGACACCCTAACAATAATTGAGGACTTAGTCCAACATGGATTGAATTCTGATGCACCTGCGCTGGTTAGGCATTGCCTCACCAACACCTATTTTACCTGGAATGGCACCTTCTACAAACAGAATGAGGGTACCCCTATGGGCTCCCCTTTGTCACCAGTTATAGCCAACATGTTCATGGAAAAGTTTGAATCAGACGCCATCCAGACATCCACCCTGCGTCCTTCCATGTGGAAGAGGTATGTGGATGACACTTTTGTCATCTGGCCACATGGCCTCCCAGCATTGAACCACTTCTTGGACCACATCAATTCTAGACACCCATCCATCAGATTCACCATGGAAGTGGAGAAAGACGGTAAACTACCATTCTTGGATATTCTGTTTGAGAGGAGGCCTGACAGATCCTTGGGACATTCTGTCTACAGGAAAGCCACCCACACAGATTCCTACTTGAAACCGGATTCCCATCACCACCCATCTCAAAAGAATTCTCTCATCAAAACGCTATACCACAGAGCCCATGGCATTTCTGACAAACACCACCTGACCGGTGAATTAAGACATGTACATCGGGCCCTCAGGATGAACGGATACTCTGACCGTACTATCCGCCAAGCTGTCTCTCCCACCACACAGAAACAGCCACATGAAACTCCGACCAAAACCATCACGTTACCATACATAGCAGGCGTGACCAAAAAGATCTCCAAAATTCTAAACAAACATAAGATCCAAGTCCGATTCAGTACAGTGCATAAAATCCGTGATCTGATTCCATCTGTGAAGGATGTCGTTCCTGACTTACAGTATTCTGGAGTCTACAAATTGAGTTGCATTTGTGGTGATTGCTACATTGGAGAAACGAAACGTCATGTTTCTGATCGTGTCCGCAAGCACAAGTCAGATCTGAAACACGGCAGAACTGATTCTTCTGCCGTTGCCGATCATTGCTACAACTCGGTGGGCTCTCATGAAATTGTCTTTTCCGAGACCAAGGTTCTCTGCAAACCTCCCGGCTACCATCAAAGGTTTGTACACGAAGCCATACAAATATACAAACAGACAATTTCAACCGTGATGATGGGTACAAACTTAGTAATCATTGGAAAGATGTTATCAACCACGCAAAAAAGACTTAATTACACCTTTTTGGACCATCTTATCTGACAGGCACTATTTTACTTTACTTTACCGAGTGTTAACATTCCCAGTTATTTTTTAACAGTACTCTCTTCATTGTTCAGCCAGCATTGGTATAAACATGGGCATTTTCGTTCTTTTGTCTATCATGTGTAACAGGCCTCCCCTCCCCCTCTCTGCCCAATGTGTTGAGCACTCCGTGCTGTCTTTGAGCCCCGCCCCCCTCCCTCCCGATACGTTTCCATTCATTGGCTACCACATTCTGATGAGCTCCCCCCCTCTTCAACTTGCTTATAAGGGATTACATCTTGAATCATTGCCTCACTTGATGTAGCTAATTCGGCTGTGACAGTCCCACCTGATGACGGAGACTTGTGTTGCCTCCGAAACGTCGTGATTTTTGTTTTATTTTCATTAATTTTGATGTTTTACCTACGTGACTTTACCGAAAAAACCTAAGAATATAAATTACAGTGAAACCTTGGATAAGCCACTTTTTTGTGAGCTGGTCGCTTCTGAAAACAAGTGCGGTATAGCAGCTGAAGTGGGCTTGACCTGGTAGGATAAAACAAATAAACTGTAGAAATAATTAAAAGAAACAAAGTTTCAAAGTAGTGAGCCAGATGAAGACAAATTAAACTTAAGCAGAGAATTAAAGCAAATGCAATTAGGCGAGGGCAGGAGGCAAGGCCCCGCATGGCTAGGCCCCGCGTTGTAATGTTCCAACCTGGACATCGATTCCATACTCGCTGCTACTCAATTGATATCCCTACGAGAGACGGAGCGAGGCTCTACCTGGGTAAACAACAACAACAACCACGACAACAACAACCACAACAACAACCACCACGATGTGAACTTCTCACCTCGGATCTCAGTGAGCGCGCGTGTGGACTGGCAGCTTCCTGGTGTCTCGTGACGTCACGCGGCAGCAGGAGTGACATGACGTCATTTGCGGGGTTCATTACACAATCCCCTCCCTTCAACGAGCAGCGGTGTAATTGAATAAATTATGTTAATGAGCCGGGCCCACGTGGGGTGATTGGGCTTGGCTACTGAACCTGTCGCAATGAAATAGCGACGGTTTTTATGAATAAATTATGTTAATGAACCGCCGGTCAAAATCGCGGTGGAGGGGGTGGGATTGATTATCTTGGTGACATGACGTCACTAGCGGGGAACAGCTTTCCCTGGCGTCTCACGCCGACGAGTTAATGAGTGGTGACGTCACTGTTGTGTGTACACTGTGTGTACAAACTGTGTGTGTGTGTACACTGTGTGTACAAACTGTGTGTGTGTGTACACTGTGTGTGTGTACTCTGTGCGTGTACACTGTGTGTACAAACTGTGTGTGTGTACACTGTGTGTGTGTACACACTGTGTGTACAAACTGTGTGTGTGTACACTGTGTGTGTACAAACTGTGTGTGTGTACACTGTGTGTACAAACTGTGTGTGTGTACACTGTGTGTACAAACTGTGTGTGTGTACAGTGTGTGTACTCTGTGCGTGTACACTGTGTGTGTGTACCCTGTGCGTGTACACTGTGTGTGTGTACACTGTGTGTACAAACTGTGTGTGTGTACACTGTGTGTGTACAAACTGTGTGTGTGTACAGTGTGTGTACTCTGTGCGTGTACACTGTGTGTGTGTACCCTGTGCGTGTACACTGTGTGTGTGTACACTGTGTGTGTGTACACTGTGTGTACAAACTGTGTGTGTGTACAGTGTGTGTACTCTGTGCGTGTACACTGTGTGTGTGTACCCTGTGCGTGTACACTGTGTGTGTGTGTACACTGTGTGTGTGTACACTGTGTGTACAAACTGTGTGTGTGTACCCTGTGCGTGTACACTCTGTGTACACTGTGTGTGTGTACACTGTGTGTGTGTACACTGTGTGTACAAACTGTGTGTGTGTACCCTGTGCGTGTACACTCTGTGTGTGTACACTGTGTGTACAAACTGTGTGTGTGTACACTGTGTGTGTGTACAGTGTGTACAAACTGTGTGTACCCTGTGCGTGTACACTGTGTGTGTGTACACTGTGTGTGTGTACCCTGTGCGTGTACACTGTGCGTGTACATTGTGTGTGTACAAACTGTGTGTGTACACTGTGTGTGTGTACACTGTGTGTACAAACTGTGTGTGTGTACACTGTGTGTGTGTACCCTGTGCGTGTACACACTGTGCGTGTACATTGTGTGTGTACAAACTGTGTGTGTACACTGTGTGTGTGTACACTGTGTGTTGGCACAGTCGGGGGTACAGATGGTGCATCGGCCAGTCAACTGAGTCAGTCGACCCATGGCACCTGGGGGTCTACCCCGTGCACATAGCCTGGCACAAGCGCCATGGTGACGTGACCGCCACTTAGTGGCGAATGGCGGTTGTTGTTCTTGTTACTGTGTGTCCGGCAAAACAAGAGATGGCACCTCAGCCAGCCATCTCATTGAGTAGCCATTACCAGATCATCAGCAGATGCAACAGGGCTGACCAGCAGGGAAACAGGTCTCTGCGGGGTGGGCTGGTAGGAACGAACAAATGAATGGCTATAATAAAATGAAATGGCGGGGGTACGATACGAAGGGAGAGTTTGAGGCCTAGTTCTAGGTTTTAGGCCTAGCTGTAGGCTTTAGGCCGCTGTGAGTTAATTTTAAACTATCTCAGGTAATTATAAGGGAATGTTACACTTGTTTAGCCAGGAAAGCCTCACTGAGTCTAAAGGTTTTTGTAGGGTCCTGCCAAGTGTTTGCAGTAGGGGGCGATGTTGCTACACGTAATCGGACGGAGGGACGATATAATCTATTGTAGGCTGGTTCACTTCGTTCCTACCAGTATAATCCCTTAACTATAACCAGTCATCGATAAGCATATTATTTTTAACCGCGACGAATGCAATTTATTTATACGGCCATTGTGAGCTCCTCAAACTACATAATTATTGAACATGCTATGTAATGTGTAATAAACCCCGTTGAGACGTCGTCAATTGAGAATTCTTTATTCAGTTTCGTTCACAGCTTCCACCACATTCGTTCCTCCAGTTCCCTTGCTCCTTCACGCTGTTGGCTGACAGCGTGAGAGACTGCGGCGGCCCGCCACGTGGCAGGCTCCGGACCACGGCACCAGCCACGTGGCTTCTCCGCTCCTTTAAATCCCTGGCCCACGTGATGCCCCGCAGCCAATCCTCAGCCACACCCCTGGAACTTTCCCGAAGCTAATGTACGGCTCCAGGGCCACGCCCCTAACTCGACTCCCCATTAGTTGCGGGCTGAGGCCGGCAGAGCCCATCATTATTATCCAGGTGTAACCTCACATTACAAATGTAATGCATTGGGCCAGAGTGAATTTCTGTCACAAGC
Organism: Lethenteron reissneri; assembly: GCF_015708825.2. Lineage (NCBI taxonomy): Eukaryota > Metazoa > Chordata > Hyperoartia > Petromyzontiformes > Petromyzontidae > Lethenteron > Lethenteron reissneri. The sequence goes on from NW_026891439.1 coordinate 39,246, forward strand.
CGAGTTGAACAGGAAATGGTTCCAACTCCTGGTCACGCAGCTTTAGATGGGCCTGCACCAAAATCATAAAAATCTTCAACGAATGTGAGCAGAGGCAGAGACATCGAAATCAAGGAACCCAAAGCACCAAGCCTATTTAGGGTACCATAGGCCTGCTGTACTCGATCGACAGAAAATACAGCCGCCCCTTGAATATCGTAGGTTACGTTCTTGGAAAATGCCACGCGACAGCTAAAAACGCGATATTCAATACTTAACCCTTACCCAAGTAATGGCGTTAGGTAAACGTCAACTAAAATTTACATCACAATTGAAATACGTACTGTATTCCAAATCAACTAAAAATTAAACTATTGAAATAAACATTGGGAAACCGTGTCTCATGCTTTTGGTTACAGGCCTACCCAACACTTATGGTCACACATGCTGTCTGCTTCTACTCGACCTTGTCCGAAAAGTCCTCCCAAAACTCCACATCCACAAATGGATGTGATTTGTCTCGGGCTCCATTAGTGACCTGGAAGTCAAACCCTAGAGCCTTCACAGGTCACCTTCACGAATGGTGACGTTTCCCAGCTGCCCTCTTTATTGGGTCCTTGCATCACAAACGATCGGCTTATGGAACTTCAAATTTCACACGTCAATCTCAGACCCTGCTCCTTGAAGACCTCCTTACACGTGTTTCAGTTTCAAGACAATTCAAAAGGCCTTCCAATTGTACATTAAGTGGTTTTTAATGTGTGTTCCCTGGCAGTTGTGAAGATTTGATTACTGTGTAAATGCATTCCAAGACAGTGCAGTCGTTAGATTCCGTGGAGACGAGTTCTGCTCTTGGTGACATCACAAGCCAGAGAGAGGGGGAGGCCCTGACGTAACCCACTCGTTAATTTGAGGTGACGTCTTCAGAGGGAGCGTCTACATATTTAGGTAAACATGTGGTAAACAAGGTGGGATATCAATGCAGACAGATATATCTAAAGTTTTATTTGAATAGAATTTAAAATTCAATAAAACCTAGGCTAGAATACAAATCTGTAACAAAAATCCACGATGCCTTCAAATGTGCTCTTTAAAGTACCTCCTTGAGAAAAAACAGATCGGCAAACATCTTTCATTCAACGTTCTCTACACGAAACAAAGGAATGTTTTACACAAACTATAAATACCACGGCCTTTTAGGAATGCATGTGTAATGGGTTCCGGAGACATTTGTAGAGGTATCTTCTTTATTACAATACAACACTCCAACAGTCCTGATACTCTGTTACAGCCTAGATACACTACTCTGGCTACGCTCTGGGGTCCTCCGGCTGCAATTACCCTAGGGGAGGCTAATTGACCCGACCCAGCCAAGGTGCGGGTCTGGAATCTGGCTTCCTCGGAACTCGCCCTTACAAGGACGTAGAGCCGGGAGTCCCAGAGTCCCACCACTGGCCCTCACAGCGTCCCGGCCCTTACAAGGACAAGCGGGATGGAGAGGGTCCACGGTCCTAAGCTGGCTGGTCTTGGGTCTTGAGCTGCAACTGGCCCCGATCGTCCAGGGAGCTGCACTTTTATGCCTCGTCCCCAACGAGGGGTGGGGTTGTGTGCGACCCCAGATACCCCAGAGCACGCACAGTCCCCCCGTTGGTGGCGCCAAGGGGCTTAACTGTTTGGGGTGCCTGGGATCCTAGCGTCTGGCGCCGAGGGTTTATCTGCCTAGGATCCCAGAGCCCCCAGCAGCCCCTCCCCTCTTATGGCACTACACATGTGTTCAGTACAAGCCACCTGTGGACTGGTTTGGTGTACAATGTCTCAACAACAGTCCGGCTTGCTTCAACTGATGTTCATCGGCAAGGTCCATTTCAAGTCTCAGTTCGACAAAATGTATACGTAATACAAAATGATAATTAGTGTTCTTGAGGAGAATGTATCTCCTATACGTAACTTGTAAGTGGCATACCTTAACTGTTGAATGATCTGACTATGCTCCCGATTTCAAAGACAATGAGTTGCCCCAGTCAGATGCGTCCGGATTCACAAAAATACCCGTTGACCCGTATCACAAAAATAACAGCTCTCACGTGAGTTTTTGTACAGGTTACCACCAAAACAGATACTTTGTCCTGACATCACATATTCCATATTTTACATTAATACACAAAATGTTGTATGTACGTACAAAATCAGACAGGTATTCTTTCAATAATGATTCAAAATAATCAAAGGGCACATTGGCAACATTTTATTACTATACCTGAATGTACTGCGTCACGTTGCAATGTATTTACAAGTTGATCTCTGACTCGATGAGGCCTATACGTGCAGCACTCTCGTAGAGGGAAGCCAAGTAGTAGTACATTCTATATTTGTTGCAGAGGTTCAAGGTTCAAATCCGACTGGCATATCAATCATCGCCCCCGACTTACAAACTCCTATCCACATGCAGGCCAGTGAACGGTCACCTTGTGGCACACAGGGGCAGATGCCCATTATGGGCACCCATCGAGTGTCTAAGATGAAATATGATACAAAACACTTGAGTCACTCCTGGTTAGAGATCGCCCCAACCCACAGGTTCACAAATACTGGCCACTCTTACACTGCAGTTTGAACCTAGAAATTGAGTGTTCAACTTCACATTATATTCATTAGAAAGGCCTGTGACAAAGGTGCATCCATTGGAGCTTAATTGTCTCAAGCTTGCACATCTACCTGGTCTCCATTTGACTTTGTATTGTCTAGGAAGTCCACCCACACCTCCACATCCACAAACTCCTGGGAGTTGCCTCGCTCTGCCTCACAGTCAGAATTTAGTTCCTGCTTCACACTGCCTCCATCTATGTGAAGGTCCGATTTTGGAGTTGAATCTTCAAATTTAACCTTCACTTCTACGCTCTTCAATGTTACTTCTTCACATTTCACTTTCGCCTCTTCATATTTCACCTTGATACCTTTCAAAGTGTCCAGGCTGGGATTGTCTTCTGGTTCTTGTTTCATGAACAATGGGGTCATTGCAGCACTTTGACTTTCACAAGCTGATTTCAGATTACACTTCTTGTGGATTTTCTGATGCGTGTGTGTTCTCTGGTGTTTTTTAAGATTTGATGACTGTGCAAACGCTTTCCCACAAACACTGCACTTGAAGAGTTTCTCTACTGTGTGTGTTGTCTGATGTCTTCTAAGATTAGATGAATCTGAAAATGCCTTCTCACACACACTGCACTTGAAGGGTTTATCTCCTGTGTGTATTCTCTGGTGGGACTGAAGATTTGATGACTTTGCATACGCCTTCACACACAGAATGCACTTAAAAGGTTTCTCTCCTGTGTGTGTTCTCTGGTGTTGTTTAAGAGTAGATGAATACAAAAATGCCTTCCCACACACACTGCACTTGAAGGGTTTATCTCCTGTGTGTGTTCTCTGGTGGGTCTGAAGATATGATGACAATGAAAATGCCTTCTCACACACAGTGCAGTTGAAAGGTTTCTTTCCAGTGTGTGTTCTCTGGTGTTGTTTAAGAGTAGATGAATACAAAAATGCCTTCCCACACACACTGCACTTGAAGGGTTTATCTCCTGTGTGTGTTCTCTGGTGGGTCTGAAGATATGATGACAATGAAAATGCCTTCTCACACACAGTGCAGTTGAAAGGTTTCTTTCCAGTGTGTGTTCTCTGGTGTTGTTTAAGAGTAGATGAATACAAAAATGCCTTCCCACACACAGTGCACTTGAAGGGTTTCTCTCCTGTGTGTGTTCTCTGGTGTGATTTAAGAATGCATGACCGTGCAAACGCCTTCTCACACACAGTGCACTTGAAAGGTTTCTCTCCTGTGTGTGTTGTCTGGTGTGATTTAAGAATGGATGACCGTGAAAACGCCTTCTCACACACAGTGCACTTGAAAGGTTTCTTTCCTGTGTGTGTTCTCTGGTGTTGTTTAAGAGTAGATGAATCTAAAAATGCCTTTCCACACACACTGCACTTGAAGGGTTGATCTCCTGTGTGTGTTCTCTGGTGGGTCTGAAGATTTGATGACTTTGCAAACACCTTCCCACACAGAGTGCACTTGAAAGGTTTCTCTCCTGTGTGTGTTCTCTGGTGTGATTTAAGAATGGATGACTGTGCAAACGCCTTCTCACACACAGTGCACTTGAAAGGTTTCTCTCCTGTGTGTGTTCTCTGGTGTGATTTAAGAAGGCATGACCATGCAAACGCCTTCTCACACACAGTGCACTTGAAAGGTTTCTCTCCTGTGTGTGTTCTCTGGTGGTTCTTAAGATGTGATGACTGTGCAAACGCCTTCCCACACAGAGTGCACTTAAAAGGTTTCTCTCCTGTGTGTGTTCTCTGGTGTTGTTTAAGAGAAGATGAATCTGAAAATGCCTTCTCACACACACTGCACTTGCAGAGTTTCTCTCCTGTGTGTGTTCTCTGATGTATTCTAAGAGTAGATGAATTTGAAAATGCCTTCTCACACACACTGCACTTGAAGGGTTTATCTCCCGTGTGTATTCTCTGGTGGTTCTTAAGATGTGATGACTGTGCAAACGCCTTCCCACACAGAGTGCACTTAAAAGGTTTCTCTCCTGTGTGTGTTCTCTGGTGTTGTTTAAGAGAAGATGAATCTGAAAATGCCTTCTCACACACACTGCACTTGCAGAGTTTCTCTCCTGTGTGTGTTCTCTGATGTATTCTAAGAGTAGATGAATTTGAAAATGCCTTCTCACACACACTGCACTTGAAGGGTTTATCTCCCGTGTGTATTCTCTGGTGGTTCTTAAGATGTGATGACTGTGCAAACGCCTTCCCACACAGAGTCCACTTAAAAGGTTTCTCTCCTGTGTGTGTTCTATGGTGTTGTTTAAGAGAAGATGAATCTGAAAATGCCTTCTCACACACACTGCACTTGAAGGGCATCTCTCCTTTGTGTGTTCTCTGGTGCTGTGTCAATTTTCCAGTACGATCCGTGATGTTTACATGCTGGTCGCATTGTTTCCTTCTTGTACTGAGCTGCGCTGAGTGCCTTTGCTCCATCAGGCCAATTCTGCAGAGCGAGGGTCAGCTGCAGACAGAAAAGCATGTCCACACCATCTATGTGAGTATTGAGGCACAGAGGAATGCATATAAACAGTCACACATGACTTACACATCTATACATATTCATATTTTAATGATATAGTGAAAGAGATTCCCCAATTCATCACAAGGGCTGCTAAGGCACACAATGAGAGGGCAAATGGTCATAAATATGCCTGGACACCCTAGTGTCTTTAAAATGAATGTTTACCAAAAACTCCAAACACACAATTTTGGTTGACTCGCTACGACAGGAATATTTATTTAAGAAAAATTAGCTAACATAGCAAAGGCTGTTGAAAAGAATATTTGTATTATGTAGAAATGTATAAAATAATGTTCATTTGCAACTTAGAGGTGTGAAGCCAGACTCAGATGAGCTTGAATGCGAGGATGAACAGATCTAACTTCAGCTGCATATGTGGAGTGTTAATTTCCTGACTGTTTCCATTCTTATAAAATCTTGTTCTGTACCTGTTGAATTCCATGACGAAATGGGGCCTTGCATATGTTCTACAAAAAGATCACCTCCCTGGGATGATCTTGACTTAAAACTTTGTAATAGCGGGAATTCATATTCTTTGGTTATTTCGGTAAAGTCATGTAGATAGAAAATAATACAAATAAAGTGAATAGAAGAAAAAAAACGACTAATGTAGAGTGTAGCCTGGTTTTTAGCCTTGGTGAGCGTACTGGCAGTCTATAATGTAGACTGTAGCTTGGTTCTTAACCTCGGTGAGTGTATTGGCAGTCTATAATGTAGACTATTGCCTGTTTTTTTTAGGAGACCTTTGCAATGGACTAGACCTTGGCGATGGACACTCACAGCTTTGTATCAAAAAAAGTCCAGGCAGCTTCCACATAGTGTTACAGAGCCTAATAAAAGAATGCTGCTAGACCAATTTGAAGTGAGACTTTGGATGCCAAACCAAAGCTGGTCGTGAACACATTAACCAGGTATAGGAGCTCCTCCACCACGTGTAGAACGACCTGATTATTCATGGAGAGCTGAGTAGGTGCAGTGTTGAATGACATTAAATTCCCAGGGAGGTGTTCTTTGGGTCTTTCGGTAAAGTCACATCACTTAACCGAAAGACCCAAAGAATATGAATTCCTGCAGTTATGAAAGCTTTAGGTCAAAATTTTCCCAGGGAGGTGATATTTTTGTAGAACATATGCAAGGCCCCATTTCGTCATGGAATTCTCCAGGTACAAAACACGATTCTCCAATTCAATATCATTGAGTAGCCATGACCAGATCATCAACATGCGTAACATGGTTGACCAACAGGGGACAATCCCTTGACTATAACCAGGCATCGATTATGGTATCATTGTTACTCTATGAAATGCATTTTTTATAGGGCTATTGCGAGCTTCTTAAAACACAATTATTTGAAAATGCTACGTAATGTAATGCATGGGGCCAGAGGGAATTTCGGCCAGATGCCAAATTTAACAGGAAAAGGATCCGACTCCTGGTCACGCAGCTTTAGATGGGCCATCCAAAAATCATAAAAATCCTCAACGAATGTGAGCAGAGGCAGAGATATCTAAAACGAAAAACAATCCAAAACCCCAAGCCTTTTTATGGTACTATAGGCCGTAATTACACCAAGAAAGCAGAAATATAGTTTCTGCTGAAATCCGTACTCCTGTGCTATAGCTGATGGATAGAAAATACAGCAGCCCCTTGAATAGCGCGGAGGTTACATTCTTGGAAAGTGCCGTGCGAAAGCAAAAATGCCGATATTAAATATTTAATCCTTACCTAAATAATGGAGTTAGGTAAACGGCATATAAAATATACATCACAATTTAAATAAGTACTGTACTGTATTCCCAATAAACTAAATTACTGAAATAAACGTCGAGAAACCGTATACAAAACATTCCAAGATGAGTATCTAACCTATAAACGTCACTTTTTGTCTGTCCATCTGTCCCTCTGCGTACGCTCGCTTGCGAGGGATTTGGCGCTCGAGCCGTGGGGTTTAGGACGAAAAAAATTTGCAGGTGGGCATGCCCCCGGCCCCGCGGTAAACTTAGGCATTTCCGATTTTTCGTCTCTAAACTTTAAATCGGACCGATTATCGATTTAGTGCGATTTCTCTTTATTTAGTTATCTAACGCTTTATTTATTTATTTACTACTAGCGGAAGTACCCGGCTTTGCCCGGGTGAAAAATATCTTTCTTAAAAACCTTACATATATATACACAGATACTAAGGTATTGTCAAAGCCCGGTGGGCTGTTTGTACATTTTTCCACCAACAAATATATAAGAGGCTTTCACAAGTCCAAAAAGTTGTAGAAAGTGTGGGGTAAATAGTTGATGTCAAAATGTTTCCGAAAATTGTGGTCTCCCCCCCCCCTCAAAAAATATCTTTACACCTCGTAGGTATATATACTAACAACACCTTACATACAACAGAGGAAGTGGTATCTATTGACTCTGTAGTAGTATCTACTGACTGTACCGTAGTATCTACTGAGCCAGTAGTAGCTACTGACTGTGTAGTAGTATTTAGTGACTGTAATAACTACTGACCATAGTAGTATTTACTGGGCCTACAGTAGTATCTACCGACTATATACTCGTAACGACTAACTGTATAGTATCTGCTGACTCTATAGTTGTATCCACTGACTATAGTAGTAACTACAAAATCTATAGCAGTATCTACTCACTCTATAATAGTATCTACTGACTCTAGTAGCTACTCACCGTAGCAATATGTACTGACTGTATAGTAGTATATACTGACTGTAGCAGTATTGACTGACTGTAGTGGTATATACTGACTGTTTTAGTATTTACTATAGCGGTATCTACCAACTCGATAGCAGTATCTACTATCGCTACAGCAGTGTATACCGACTGAGGTCGTACCTGCTATCACTACAGCAGTGCATACTGCTGTGTTGGTACCTGTTATGATGACAGCAGTGCATATTGTGGTGGTACCTGCTATGATTACATCAGTGCATACTGCTGTGGTGGTATCTGCTATGATGAGAGGAGTACATATTGTGGTGGTGGTACCTGGTATGATAATAGCAGTGCATATTGACTGTACTCATCATTCACCCTCACCATTCACCACTCACAACTCACCCTTACCACTCATCCTCACCACTCACCACTCCCACTCACTATTCACCATTCACCCTCACAACTCACCACTCACCAACCTCCCTCACCAATCTCCCTCACCACTCACCCTCACCACTCACCCTCACCACTCACCCTCACCACTCACCAATCACCACTCACCCTCACCACTCACTCTCACCACTCACTCTCACCACTCACCCTCACCACTCACCCTCACCACTCACTCTCACCACTAACCCTCACCACAAACCCTCACCACTCTCACTCACCCACTCTCCCTCACCACTCACTCTCACCATTCACCCTCACCATTCAGCCTCACCACTCACCCTCACCACTCACCCTCACCACTCACCGTCACAACCACCACTCACCCTCACCACTCAACTTCACCCTCACTACTCACCATTCATCCTCACCAATCACCACTGACCAATCACCACTCACCACTCTTCACTAACCCTCACCACTCAACCTCACCACTCACCCTCAAAACTAACCACTCTCACCACTCACCCTCACCACTCAGCACTCACCCTCACCACTCACCCTCACCACTCACCCTTCACCGCTCACCACTCACCCATCACCACTCACAACCGCCACTCACCCTCACCACTCATCCTCACCACTCACCCTCACAACAACCACTCACCCTCACCACTCACCCTGACCACTCATCCTCACCAATCACACCCTCACCAATCACCACTCACCCGCACTGCTCACCCTCACCACTCACGCTCACCCTCACCACTCACCCTCACTAATCACCACTCATAACCGCCACTCACCCTCACCACTCACCCTCACCACTCACCCTCAACACTCACCGTCACCACTCACCCTCACTACTCACCACTCATCCTCACCAGTCACACCCTCAACAATCACCGCTCACCCTCACCACTCACCCTCACCGCTCACCCTCACCACTCACCCCTCACTAATCACCACTCACAACCGCCACTCACCCTCACCACTAACCCTCACCACTCACCCTCACCACTCACTAATCACCTCTCACAACCGTCACTCACCGTCACCACTCACTCTTACCACTCACCCTCACCACGCACCCTCACAACAACCACTCACCCTCACAACAACCACTCACCCTCACTACTCACCCTCACCACTCACACCCTCACCAATCACCACTCACCCTCACTGCTCACCACTCAACCTCACCACTCACGCTCACCCTCACCATTCATCCCTCACCATTCATCCCTCACTAATCACCACTAACAACCGCCACTCACCCTCCCCACTCACCCTCACCACTCACCCTCACCAATCACCACTCACTACTCACCCCCACCACTCTCCCTCACCACTCTCCCTCACCACTCTCCCTCACCACTCTCCCTCACCACTCTCCCTCACCAGTCACGCTCACCACTCACCACTCACGCTCACCACTCACCCTCACCACTCACCCTCACCACTCACCGCTCACCACTCACCCTCACCACTCACCCTCACCACTCACCCTGACCACTCACCACTCATCCTCACCAACCACCAATCACCACTCACCCTCACTGCTCACCCTCACCGCTCACCATTCACCCTCACCACTCACCCTCACCACTCACGTTCACCCTCACCACTCACCCCTCACTAATCACCACTCACAACCGCCACTCACCCTCACCACTCACCCACTCACCCTCACCACTCACCCTCCCTACTCACCACTCATCCTCACCAATCACACCCTCAACAATCACCACTCACCCTCACCACTCACGCTCAACACTCACCCTCACCACTCATGCTCACCACTAACCCTCACCACTCACCCCTCACTAATCACCACAATAAACCGCCACTCACCCTCACCACTCCCACCCACACCACCCACCACTCACCCACACCACCACCACTCACCCCACCACCACCACTCACCCACACCACCACCACTCACCACTCACCCACCACCACCACTCACCCACACCACCACCACTCACACACCACCACCACTCACCCACACCACCACCACTCTCCCCTCACCACCACTCTCCCCCTCACCACCACTCTCCCCCTCACCACCACTCTCCCCCTCACCACCACTCTCCCCCTCACCACCACTCTCCCCCTCACCACCACTCTCCCCCTCACCACCACTCTCCCCCTCACCACCACTCTCCCCCTCACCACCACTCTCCCCCTCCCCCCCCCCCCCCCACTCTCCCCCTCACCACCACTCTCCCCCTCACCACCACTCTCCCCCCTCACCACCACTCTCCCCCTCCCCCCCTCACCCCACTCTCCCCCCCTCACCACCACTCTCCCCCTCACCACCACTCTCCCCCTCACCACCACTCTCCCCCCACCACCACTCTCCCCCTCACCACCACTCTCCCCTCCCCCTCACCACCACTCTCCCCCTCACCACCACTCTCCCCTCACCACTCTCCCCCTCACCACTCTCCCCCTCACCACTCTCCCCCTCACCACTCTCTCCCTCACCACATGTTAAGCGCGATCCTAAAGGAATCTACAACCTTCGATGATTCCTTTGCGCGATTCAAAGAATCGATTCCTGGCGCATAGGAGGTTTCCATTTTTAATTACAGAGTTTTATTTTCATTGTTATGTATGTTTTAAAGTTTTCAGGAGTTTTTAATTATATTTTAGCCCCAGTCAACGCCGGATATTTCCCATTCGTAGCAGTTTATATCAACTCTATAACCAACTTTATTAAATGGAAATAAGGCGATTCTAAATGAATCTACAACCTTCGATTCCTTTTCGCGATTCAGAGAATCGATTCTTGGCGCGGTCGGGTTTATAATTTTAATTACACAGTTGTATTTTTCATTGGTATGTTACAATAATACTGTCTAATCGCTATAATTTTATTATCTACCGACCCTATAATAGTAATTGCACACATTGGGGTGGAAGGGGAGTGAAGAGGATGTGAAACTTTGATGAATTTACCTCAGAATCGCGTGTTAATGCGTGCGCATATTTGTAACGGGAATAAAAAATGGCGTCCACCCCGTAGCGAAGTTGTTGCTACCCGTTGCCAGGGGCAACCGCCGTGGGCCGCGCCGGCCGGCAATATTAAATAAATAAATAACTATATAAAGAGCAATCGCACTAAATCGATAATCGGTCCGATTTAAAGTTTAGAGACGAAAAAATCGGAAATGCCTAAGTTTACCGCGGGCCGGGGGCGTGCCCACCTGCAAAATTTAATCTCGGCGAACCCCACGGTCCGAGAGCTAAATCCCCCGGAAAGGAGCGTACGCAGACGAACAAACAGACAGACAGATAGACAGACAGACAGACAAAAATGAATTATATAGGTTAGATTGCCGACCGGCGGCGGACCACGGCGGTTGCCCCTGGCAACGGCCCAGCGACGCCTTCGCTGCGGGGGTGGACGCCATTTTTAATTCCCGTTAAAAATATGCGCACGCATTAACACGCGACTCTGAGGTAAATTCATCAAAGTTTCACGTCCTCTTCACTCCCCCCCCACCCCAATGTGTGCAATTACTATTATAGGGTCTGCAGATAATAAAATTATAGCGATTAGACAGTATTATTGTAGCGCGGGGGGGGGGGGGGTAACGGCCCCAGTACCCAGTCTCAGCCGGGTGGGCAATCTAGGCGAGGCCGGAGGCTCTGCACGGTACTAGGCCTCGACACCCCACCCGTGTCAAGCGACGACTTTGTGGTATAAACTCGATATACCCAGCGTTGCCCGGGGGGAAAATACATTTAAAATCTTCTGAAAACTTTAAAACATTACATACCAATGAAAATACAACTGTGTAATTACTTTTAAACCCGACGCGCCAAGAATCGATTCTCTGAATCGCGCAAAGGAATCGAAGGTTGTAGATTCCTTTATAATCGGACGATTCCCGTTTACTATAAGTTGGGTATAGTCGATATAAACTGCTACGAACGGGAAATATCCGGCGTTGACCGGGACAAAAATGTAATTAAAAACTCCTGAAAACATTAAAACATAACATACAAATGAAAATAAAACTCTGTCATTCAAAATGTAAACCCCCAACAGGCCAGGAATCGATTCTTTGAATCGCACAAAGGACTAATCGAAGGTTGTAGATTACTTTAGGATGGCGCTGTTCCCGTTTAATATAAGTTGGTTATAGAGTTGATATAAACTGCTACGAATGGGAAAATCCGGCGTTGACTGGGGCAAAAATATAATGGTGAGGGTGTGATTGGTGAGGATGAGTAGTGAGGGTGAGTGGTGAGGGTGAGTGGTGAGGGTGAGTGGCGGTTGTGAGTGGCGATTGTGAGTGGTGATTAGTGAGTGGTGAGGGTGAGTGGTGAGGGGGTGAGAGATTGGTTAGTGGAGAGGGTGAGTGGTGAGGGTGAGTGGTAAGGTTGAGTGGTCATGTTGAGTGGTGAGGGTTAGTGGAGAGTGGTGAGGTGAGTGGTGAGTGGTGATTGGGTCAGTGGTGATTGGTGAGGATGAGTGGTGAGTAGTGCGGGTGAGTGATGAGGGTGAGTGATGAGGGTGAGTGGTGGTTGTGAGTGATGAGTGGTGAGGCTGAATGGTGAGTTGAATGGTGAGAGGTGAGTGGTGAGGAAGAGTGGGAGTGGTGAGGGTGAGTCGTGAGGGTGAGTGGTGAGGCTGAATGGTGAGGGTGAATGGTGAGAGTGAGTGGTGAGGGAGAGTGGTGAGGGTGAGGGGTGAGTGGTGAGGGTGAGTGGTGACGAGAGTGGTGAGGTTGAGTGGTGAGTAGTAAGGGTGAGTGGTGATGGTGAGGGTTAGTGGTGAGGGTGAGTGGTGAGCGGTGAGGGTGAGTGGTTGTTGTGAGGGTGAGTGGCAGTTGTGATTGGTGATGGGTGAGTGGTGAGTGGTGAGCGTGAGTGGTGAGGGTGAGTGGTGAGGGTGAGTGCTGAGTGGTGAGAGTGAGTGGGTGAGGGCGAGTGGTGAGGCTGAATGGTGAGGGGTGAATGGTGAGAGTGAGTGGTGAGGGTGAGTGGTGAGGGTGAGTGGTGAGGGTGAGTGGTGAGAGAGTTGTTAGTTTTGAGGGTGAGTGGTGAGGTTGAGTGGTGAGGGTTAGTGGAGAGTGGTGAGTGGTGATTGGTCAGTGGTGATTGGTCAGGATTGAATGGTGAGTAGTGAGGGTGAGGTTGAGTGGTGAGGTTGAGTGGTGAGGTTGAGTGGTGAGGGTGAGTGGCAGTTGTGAGTGGTGATGGGTGAGTGGTGAGTGGTGAGGGTGAGTGGTGAGGGTGAGTGCTGAGTGGTGAGGGTGAGTGGTGAGAGATTCGTTAGTTTGAGGGTGAGTGGTGAGGTTGAGTGGTGAGGGTTAGTGGAGAGTGTGAGTGGTGATTGGTCAGTGGTGATTGGTCAGGATGAATGGCGAGTAGTGAGGTGTGAGGTTGAGTGGTGAGGTTGAGTGGTGAGGGTGAGTGGTGAGGGTGAATGTGAGAGTGAGGGTGAGTGGTGAGGGAGAGTGTGAGGGTGAGCGGTGATGGTGAGGGGTGAGTGGTGAGGGGTGAGTGGTGAGGGTGAGTGGTGAGTGGTCATTGTGAGGGGTCAGGGTTAGTGGTGAGGGTGAGTGGTGATGGTGAGGGGTGAGTGGTGAGGGTGAGTGGTGAGTGGTGACGGTGAGTGGGGAGGGAGAGTGGTGAGGAGAGGGGTTAGGGTGAGTGTTGAGGGTGAATGGTGAGGGTGAGTGGTGAGGTTGAGTGTTGAGTAGTAAGGGTTGAGTGGTGATGGTGAGGGTTAGTGGTGAGGGTGAGTGGGTGATGGTTAGTGGTGAGGGTGACTGGTCAGGGTGAGTGGCGAGGGTGAGTGGCGAGGGTGAGTGGTGAGTGGTGAGGGTGAGTGGTTGTGGTGAGGGTGAGTGGCAGTTGTGAGTGGTGATGGGTGAGTGGTGAGTGGTGAGCGTGAGTGGTGAGGTGAGTGCTGAGTGGTGAGGGTGAGTGGTGAGAGATTCGTTAGTTTTGAGGGTGAGTAGTGAGGTTGAGTGGTGAGGGTTAGTGGAGAGTGGTGAGTGGTGATTGGTCAGTGGTGATTGGTCAGGATGAATGGTGAGTAGTGAGGGTGAGGTTTGAGTGTGAGGTTGAGTGGTGAGGGTGAGTGGTGAGGGTGAATGGTGAGAGTGAGTGGTGAGTGGTGAGGGAGAGTGGTGAGGGTGAGTGTGATGGTGAGGGGTGAGTGGTGAGGGGTGAGGGTGAGTGGTGAGTGGTCAGTGGTGAGGGGTCAGAGTTAGTGGTGAGGGTGAGTGGTGATGGCGAGGGGTGAGTGGTGAGGGTGAGTTGGATGACGTGTGAGTGGTAATGGTGAGGGTTTAGTGGTGAGGGTGAGTGGTAACGGTGAGTGGTCAGGGTGAGTGGTGAGGGTGAGTGGTGAGTGGTGAGCAGTGAGGGTGAGTGGTTGTTGTGAGGGTGAGTGGCAGTGTGAGTGCTTGATGGGTGAGTGGTGAGCGTGAGTGGTGAGGGTTGAGTGCTGAGTGGTGAGGGTGAGTGGTGAGAGAGTCGTTAGTTTTGAGGGTCAGTGGTGAGGTTGAGTGAGGGTGAGTGCTGAGTGGTGAGGGTGAGTGGTGAGAGGGTCGTTAGTTTTTAGGGTGAGTGGTGAGGTTGAGGGTTAGTGGAGAGTGGTGAGTGGTGATTGGTCAGTGGTGATTGGTCAGGATGAATGGTGAGTAGTGAGGGTGAGGTTGAGTGGTGAGGTTGAGTGGTGAGGATGAGTGGTGAGGGTGAGTGGTGGTTGTGACGGTGAGTGGTGAGGGTGAGTGGTGAGGCTGAATGGTGAGGGTGAATGGTGAGAGTGAGTGGTGAGTGGTGAGGGAGAGTGGTGAGGGTGAGTGTGATGGTGAGGGTGAGTAGTGAGGGTGAGTGGTGAGGTGAGGGGTGAATGGTGAGGGTGAGTGGTGAGGGTGAGTGGTGACGAAGAGTGGAGAGGTTGAGTGGTGAGTAGTAAGGGTGAGTGGTGATGGTGAGGGTTAGTGGTGAAGGTGAGTGGTAAGGGTGAGTGGTGAGGGTTAGTGGTGAGGCGAGTGGTGAGGGTGAGTGGTGAGGGTGAGTGGTGAGCGGTGAGGGTTGAGTGGTTGTTGTGAGGGTGAGTGGCAGTTGTGAGTGGTGATGGGTAAGTGGTGAGTGGTGAGCGTGAGTGGTGAGGGTGAGTGGTGAGGGTGAGTGCTGAGTGGTGAGGGTGAGTGGTGAGAGATTCGTTAGTTTTGAGGGTGAGTGGTGAGGGTTAGTGGAGAGTGGTGAGTGGTGATTGGTCAGTGGTGATTGGTCAGGATGAATGGTGAGTAGTGAGGGTGAGGTTGAGTGGTGAGGTTGAGTGGTGAGGGTGAGTGGTGGTTTGTGACGTTGAGTGGTGAGGTTGAGTGGTGAGGTTGAGTGGTGAGGGTGAGTAGTGAAGGGGTGAATTGGTGAGTGAATGGTGAGTGGTGAGGGAGAGTGTGAGGGTGAGTGGTGATGGTGAGGGGTGAGTGGTGAGGGGTGAGGGTGAGTGGTGAGTGGTCAGTGGTGAGGGGTCAGGGTTAGTGGTGAGGGTGAGTGGTGATGGCGAGGGGTGAGTGGTGAGGGTGAGTGGTGACGGTGAGTGGTGAGGGGTTAGGGTGAGTGTTGAGGGTGAATGGTGAGGTTAGTGTTGAGTAGTAAGGGTGAGTGTGATGGTGAGGGTTAGTGGTGAGGGTGAGTGGTGAGGGTTAGTGGTGATGGTGACTGGTCAGGGTGAGTGGTGAGGGTGAGTGGCGAGGGTGAGTGGTGAGCAGTGAGGTGAGTGGTTGTGGTGAGGGGAGGTGAGTGGCAGTTGTGAGTGGTGATGGGTGAGTGGTGAGCGTGAGTGGTGAGGGTGAGTGGTGAGGGTGAGTGCTGAGTGGTGAGTGAGTGGTGAGAGATTCGTTAGTTTTGAGGGTGAGTAGTGAGGTTAAGTGGTGAGGGTTAGTGGAGAGTGGTGAGTGGTGATTGGTCAGTGGTGATTGGTCAGGATGAATGGTGAGTAGT
>NW_026891440.1:0-71370 GCF_015708825.2 Lethenteron reissneri
CGGTTGGCTACATAATACAGACCCAAGTTCGATTCTCGCTCACGGCCAACATCGGTGACGACGATCTTAACGAGGTCTGTGGTGCGTGCGCGTGACTTGGCTCAGTACCGTACGAGAGCGGCTCCGTGAGTGACCTCCCGGTCGACTTCTCCGTGCTGTGGAACGGCCACTTCGCCATCGACAACCCCACCAACATCAAGGGTACCGCCACGTACACACACACACGTGCACTCCCGCCTGTACAACTTGAGCGTCGCGTTGTACCGTTGTGCCGTAGCATTGTGCCTAGCGTTGTGCCGTAGTGTTGCGCCGTAGCGTTGTGCCGTAGCGTCGCGCTGTACCGTTGTGCCGTAGCGTTGTGCCGTACCGTTGCGCCGCCTTGTGCCGCCCCCCCACAGTTCACCTGTATAAGTGCGGTGCGGCGCGCGACAGCTGCGGCCTGTGCCTGAAGGCCGAGCCCAAGTTCACGTGCGGCTGGTGCCAGCCCGAGGGGAAGTGCTCGCTCAAGCAGCACTGCACCCAAGCGGCCGTCAACTGGATGCACCTGCTGGTGGGGTCGCGGCGCTGCACGCACCCCCGCATCACCCAGGCGAGTCCCCATGCAGATGTGCAACGTATCTGACAAAGACAAAGATCCCCCGTGTAGCCTGAGCAGACATTTGGGGCAAGTGCTGTTAGCGAGCACCTACGAAGGACCGCACGGCACACGAGGAGGCCGGTGGCCAGCACTATGCCCGGCTGTTTTGGCCTCCCTACTGGCGATGTTTACACACCGGTTCAGATGTTTGTCACTGGTGTTGGTCGTGAGCGGGAATCGAACTCTGATTGCCAGATTCGTAGCGCAGCTCGCTAACCGCTACCTACTGCTCCCCATAGCAGCCAAATACTTTAAACGCATGTTGATTCTAAATGTGGAGGGAAAAACCAGAGGACCCGCAGAAAAATCAACGCGACCATGGGAGAGAGACATGCAAACTCCAAATATACAGGCGTCAGGGTCTGAATCGAACCCACGATCTCTGGCATAACAGGCAAGGTAGTTTTAACATTTCGCCACCGTGGCACCGAAGCGGATGTTAAAGGTCCCCGTGACGCCATTCGCAATAATAGGTCACTGTGTGCCGAAAATTGACACTGCAAATTTGGGCTCAAGAACAGCCTCATTGCCCCCTCCTACTGCGAAAGTCTGGCAGGGCCCTCCTCGAAGAGAGTCGAGAGACTCGGCGAGGCTTCCAGGGCACAGACGAGGAATAGTAAAAATCACAAGGTCGCATCGAGCGAACGGGGGGGTCAGAGGTCGAGGCGAGAAGGCGCCTTGCAAGGGGTCGCAGATGAGAGCGGCGCATGTCCCCACCCCCGCTCCGCCCGCAGGTGACCCCGGCCACGGGGCCGCGGAGGGCGGCACGCGCGTCACGATCCGCGGAGAGAACCTGGGCTTGGAGCTGTACGAGGTGACGGAGCACGTGATGGTGGCCGGCGTGCGCTGCCTTCCCCTGCAGCACGAGTACATCAGCGCCGAGCAGTGAGTCACGCGCTCGCTCACACTCGATCACACGCTCACTCGCGCGCTCGCTCAGTCACTCGCTCAGTCACTCGCTTGGTCACTCACTAATGCGCTCACTCATGCGCTCACTTACTCGCTCGCGCGTTCAAGCGCACTGGATCACTCGCTCGTTGTATTTACGTGTGTGTTGTGGCGTGGCAGGATCGTGTGTGAGATGGAGGAGGCCGGCCGCTCCGATCCCCCGTCCGGCCCCGTCCGCGTCTGCGTCAACGTCTGTCTCCCCGAGTATACGGCCGTGTCGCAGCAGCACTACCGGTTCACGGTGAGCCGCGCGGTGTGATGCGGTGCGACGCGGTGTCGCACAGCGTGCGCGACGGCCGTGTCGCAGCAGCACTACCGCTTAACGGCGACACACACGGTGCGACGCGGTGCGACGCGGTGCGACGCTGTGCTTGGCGCCGCCGCGCGGTGTGTTGTGCTCGGGCTCCGTGGTGACCCGTGCCGCGTGTGGGGCCCCCCCAGGTCCCGGTGCTGAGTGGCCTCCGCCCGGACAAGGGCCCCGTGTCGGGCGGCACCAACGTCACCGTGCTGGGAGCAACCTCGACGCCGGCAGCACCGTGGCCGTCACCTTCAACAACAACAGCTGCCGCTTCCTCAGGTGGGACGGGCGGCCACGCCGCAGCGCACTGTGGCCACACAGACAGGCCACACACGGCAACACGGCAACGCGGACAGCACCACCGCGTGCACCGTAACGCTACTCAGCCGGCCGGCATGGTGCGGTCTCTGGTTCTTTCTGTCCCTGTCTCTGTCCGTCCCTATTTCACACAATTTTACGTTATTCTCTCCGCATCTCCCCGCTCCTCCCTATGCCCCCCCCACCCCCCCACACCCCGCGTGGCTTGCAAGACGCTCCGCCACGGAACTGGTTGCGTCAGTTCGGGCGCGAGCTCGGGGCTGGGCCGGGCGCGCGTGGCGCTGCACATCGACCGCGCCAGCGTGCACAGCAGCTGGCCTTCGAGTACCGGGATGACCCCACGGTGACACGCGTCGAGCCCGAGTGGAGCATCTACAAGTATGTCCGCCGCCTGCCTGTCCTCTATCCCTCACACGCGTCTCCGCTCTCTCTTTCTCACCTCTCCCTTTTTCTCACCTCTCCCTCTGTCTCTGCTGTGCCAACGTCTCCACTGTGCCAGTGTCTCCGCTCTCACTGTATCCACTCTATTCCATTCCCTCTGCGTCTGCACTCTCTGTGTGTCCTCCCTGCGTCTCCCGTTTTTGTCGTCTTCACGTATTTCCACAATTTCAGCCCAAGTGTCCATGTTGTATCACGCGATGAGACAATGTTTGCGTGGCACAGACCAGCGTCTGTGGATGGCGAGCGTTTGTGTGTGGGTGTGTGCGGCGTTTGTGTGTGGGTGTGTGCAGCGTTGTGTGTGTGTGTGTGTGTAGCGTTGTGTGGGTGTATGCGGCGTTTGTGTGTGTGGAACGTTGTGTGTGTGTGTGTGCAGCGTTGTGTGTGTGTGTGTGGAACGTTGTGCGCGTGTGGCGAGCCCCGGACCTGACGGCATGTGTGTGGTGCTGCGGACGCTTCTGTCCGTGTGCAGTGGCAGCACCATGGTGACCGTGACGGGGACCAACCTGGCGCTCATTCAGGAGCCCAAGATCCGCGTCAAATTCAACGGCTCCGAGAGCATCAGCGTGAGTAGGGGGACACGCACGCACAGGGAGGGCAGGGAGAGCAGAGACACGGGGAGGGTGGAGACACTGCAATAGCAGAGACACGGGGAGGGTGTGTGGACATCCGGGTGGAGTGTGGAGACACGGGGAGAGCGGAGACACGGGGAGGGTGGAGACACTGGAATAGCAGAGACACGGGGAGGGTGTGTGGACATACGTGTGGAGACACGGGGAGAGCGGAGATGCAGAGAGAGTTGAGACAGTAGGAGAATTAAGGCACTGGGAGAGTGGGGACCGGTCTTGGGCCTCCACGAACATCAGCACAGAAAAGACAAAGATGGCCAAGTGTGGGGTTGGCCACCCACTCTTTTGTGTGCCGTACCGCCCTTCATAGGTGCTCGTTAACAACACTTACGCGGGGGATCTTTGTCTTCATGTGAGCTGGTGGCGAGAGTGGGGGCGTGGTGTTTAACCCTACAAACACCCTGACTGGTTTAATCTCCAACCACGGCGAACATCGGTGGCGTGTGACTGAACCAGTGCTGAGCCTGCCCTAGGCCGACTCCCCACCTTTATGTGGGCGAGCGTTGCCCCGCCCGCACCGCCCGCACCGCCTGCACCGCCCGCACCGCCCACTTCGCCCCCGTGCGCCGTGCCGGCCTTAGCAGGCGTTGACCGTGCGCGCGTGCCTGTGTGAGCAGGCCTGCGAGGTGGTGAACGGAAGCCACATGGTGTGCCGGGCCCCCGGGCTGCCCCTGGGCGCTGGCCCTCTTCTGGCCGATGCCGAGGTGCGGCCCGACGAGTTTGGGTTCGTCCTGGACGCGGTGTCGGCGCTGCTGGCCATCAACAACTCGGCCTTCCTTTACTACCCCAACCCCTCCTTCGAGATGCTCAGCCCCAGCGGCACACTCGAGATCAAGCCGGGGGCACCCATCATCCTCAAGGTAGAGGCCTCTACTGGCTGCAGGAACTGGGCGGGCTTGCTGTGAGGGGGCCGGGAGTGGGGGGGTAGCAGAGGTCGCAATCGGGTACCTGATACCCGTACCCTACCCGATACCCGGCTACCCGTACCCGGCCAGGTACGGGTACCCGTTTGCGACCCTGGTGCGGCCGGGTACGGGTAGGCCGTGAGTCACTGGTGAGAAACCGTTTGTCACTCATTTCACGGTCACCATGGTGCTGTCGTTTGCCAGAGGGAACTGGGGCATGAGTCTGCTGCCAGCAGGGGGGTGATGATCGCTCCGCTGTGTGAAAAATAACAACAGAGTGATTCTTTGCTGTGTAATTTTTTTTTCAAACTTAGCCGACTCTTTGCGGTTTACGTTACGGGATCTGTAACGTCGACCGATCGCAGCGGACGGCGCCGCGTGGTCGTAGTAGACTCGCCGCGTCGTGCGGCTACAATGTAAAGGCGCTGCCCTGCAACTGTTCGCAGTCGCGGCACTGCTGGCGGAGGGGTGGGGGGGGGTAGCAGTTGTGACGGCGGTGTCCGTCCACGTCGCCCATACTGTCACTCGTCCCCAGGGTCGGAACATTGTTCCGCCGGGCGGGAAGCTCAACTACTCGGTACTGATCGGAGACCACCGGTGCGAGGTGACGGTGTCGGAGACGCAGATCCTGTGCGAGTCGCCCAGCATCACCGGGCGCCACCGCGTGCTGGTACGTGCGTCACACGGGGGTGTCGGGGGAGGTGGGGTGCGCCATGTGTGTCTCCGTGTCTGTGCGTGTGCGCCTGTGTTCGTACGCGTAGCCATTGCAGAGCTGCAGACCGATGTAAATGAGTTCACGAGCGATCGGCCCCAACAGTCCCCTGAAGAGCACACAGGGTGGGGACCTGTATGCGGGGCTGTGCGGGGCAGGTGGCTATACGGGGGATCTGTGTGCGTGGGTGCGGGACAGGTGGCTACACGGGGGATCTGTGTGCGTGGGACAGGTGGCTACACGGGGGATCTGTGTGCACGGCAAGTGGCTATATGGGGGTTCTGTGGGTGTGGGACAGGTGGCTATATGGGAGATCTGTGTGCGTGGGTGCGGCACAGGTGGCTATACGGGGGATCTGTGTGCACGGCAAGTGGCTATATGGGAGATCTGTGTGCGTGTGGTGCAAGTGGCTAATACGGGAGATCTGTGTGTACGGCAAGTGGCTATACGGGGGATCTGTGTGCACGGCAAGTGGCTATATGGGAGATCTGTGTGCGTGTGGTGCAAGTGGCTAATACGGGAGATCTGTGTGCGTGCGGGGCAGGTGCGCGTGGGAGGGAACGAGCAGTCCCCCGGGATGGTGCACATCTACTCGGACAGCCTGCTGAGCCTGCCCACCATCGTGGGCATCGCGGTGGGGGGCGGCCTCCTCATATTCATCATCGTCGCCGTGCTCATCGCCTACAAACGCAAGTCCAAGGAGAGCGACCTCACGCTGCGCCGCCTGCAGATGCAGATGGACAACCTGGAGTCGCGCGTCGCGCTCGAGTGCAAGGAGGGTGAGTGGAGCGTGCGGCCACTCGCTCCACGCTCGCCGCTCCACGTTCACCACTCACCACTCCACGTTTGCCGCTCACCTCTCGTGCGTGTGCGTGTATGTCTGTGTGCGCGCGCGTGTGTGTGACTGATGTGTAATCGCGTGCGTGCGTGCCTGCGGTGTCTGGCGCAGCCTTTGCGGAGCTGCAGACTGACATCAACGAGCTGACCAGCGACCTGGACGGCACGGGCATTCCCTTCCTGGACTACCGCACGTACGCCATGCGCGTTCTCTTCCCCGGCATCGAGGAGCACCCGGTGCTCAAGGAGCTGGAGGTTCGCAGTGTGTGTGTGCGCGCGTGTGTGTGTGTG
Source organism: Lethenteron reissneri (assembly GCF_015708825.2). NCBI lineage: Eukaryota > Metazoa > Chordata > Hyperoartia > Petromyzontiformes > Petromyzontidae > Lethenteron > Lethenteron reissneri. The sequence goes on from NW_026891440.1 coordinate 6,014, forward strand.
TCGCATGTGTGTGTGTGTCGCATGTGTGTGTGCGCGCGTGTTCACACGTGTGTGAGGAGTGGTAGCGCAGCAGTTGACGTGCTGCGCTACGAATCCGGCGACCCGAGTTCGATTGACGCTCAAGGCCACCTCCAGCGACGATTATCTGAACCGGTCCTGGGCCTCCCCTCGGTTAACTCACCCACAAATCAGTGCCTGGTGCGGTGTGTAAACATCGCCACCGGGGAGACAAAGGCGGCAGGACGTGGTGCTGACTACCCACCCCATCGTGTGCCATGCCGGCCTTTCCCCCAACAGCCTGTGGAGGCGACGCTGGAGTGCGGATGTTTGTCTCTGTGCGCGTGTGTCGATTTGAACTTGCGCGCGTTGCGTTGCGTTGCGCCGCGCAGGTGCCCGGGAACCGTCAGGAGAGCGTGGAGAAGGGCCTCAAGCAGTTTGGGCAGCTGCTCAACAACAAGGCCTTCCTGCTCACCTTCATCCGCACCCTCGAGTCGCAGCGGAGCTTCTCGATGCGCGACCGCGGCAACGTGGCGTCGCTCATCGCCACGGCGCTGCAGGGCAAGATGGAGTACGCCACCGACGTCCTCAAGCAGCTGCTGTCCGACCTCATCGACAAGAACCTGGAGAGCAAGAACCACCCCAAGCTGCTGCTGCGCCGGTCAGCACGGGGCACCGCACGCACACACACACGCACACACGCACGCACGCAGAGGCAAATCTCACCCGTATAGCCTGAACAGGCTGTTGGGGCGAGAGTGCACATTAGCGAGTGGCATCTATGAAGGCCTGGCACTGCACACGAGGGGGTGGGTAGCCAGCACCACGTCCGGCTGCCTTTGTCGGTGATGATGTTTTACACACCCCACCGAGTACTCATTTGAGGCAGAGTCTACCTAGGGGGAGGCCCACACGCACTCGCTGTGGTGTGAATGTGGAGAGTGACTCCCTGCCTCGCTCTCTCTGTGCCAGCACGGAGTCCGTAGCTGAGAAGATGCTCACCAACTGGTTCACATTCCTACTGCACAAGTTTCTCAAGGTGAGCGGGGGTGGCATCTCCACTCACCACACATCTGCCTCACCACCTCACTCACCACACGTGCCCCTCACCACCTGACTCACCACATGTCTCCCTCACCACCTCACTCACCACACGTGCCCCTCACCACCCGACTCAACCCACTCACCACCTTCCCCTCTGTTCTCTCCAAGTCTTCCTGGGTCTATTTGTGTGCCTGCGTGGGTATGTGTGTGTGTGTGTATGCCCTTGTGCATGTGTGCACGTGTGTGTACGTGTTTACACGTGCGTGTGCGTATGCCCTTGTGCGTGTGTGCACGTGTGTGTGTTTACACGTGCGTGTGTGTATGCCCTTGTGCGTGTGTGCACGTGTATGTACATATTTACACGTGCGTGTGTGTATGCCCTTGTGCGTGTGTGCACGTGTGTGTGTTTACAAATGCGTGTGTGTATGCCCTTGCGCGTGTGCGCTTGTGTGTGTGCGTGCAGGAGTGCGCCGGCGAGCCCCTCTTCATGCTCTACTGCGCCATCAAGCAGCAGATGGAGAAGGGGCCGATCGACGCCATCACGGGCGAGGCGCGCTACTCGCTCAGCGAGGACAAACTCATCCGCCAGCAGATCGACTACCGCACCCTCGTGAGTCCTCCACGGGGTTACTGGCCCTGAGCACCGAGCCCCCGTACCCCGGGCCCCGTACCCCCGTGCCTCCATCTCCTGGGCCCTGTACCCCCGTGCCTCCGTATCCCCGTGCCCCAGTGCCCCGTCCCCGCTAGCCCCGTGCCCTGAGTCTCCGGGCCCCGTGCTCTCCTACCTCTTCACTCTAAGCCCGTAACCCAAGCCCCCGAGCCTTGAGTTGAGTCTCGGTAATTATTCAATTGGGATGACACGTCACCCCCTGCTCTGAAAACTTGGCAGGACCCTCCTGAAAAAGAGTCATGGGACTCCGCGAAGTTCTCCTGGGTGAACAAGCAGAATGGGGCCGGGCTGTGGTTGATTTGCCGCTTGGCCCAGTTTCTGCTGCTGTTGCTACCGTAGCAGCTGAAATTGACGTCAATGCTGCCGTTGTTGTTGTTGTTTGTTGGCGTTGTTGTTGACGTACTTGCCGTTGTTGTCTGCGGTGGCACGGCCGCTGCAGACGCTGAACTGCGTGAACCCGGACAACGAGAACGGGCCCGAGGTGGCGGTGAAGCTGCTCAACTGCGACACGGTGACGCAGGTCAAGGAGAAGCTGCTGGACGCCGTCTACAAGAACGTGCCCTACTCGCTGCGCCCCAAGAGCGTCGACATGGACCTGGGTGGGCAAGCACACGTGCAAAGATAAAGATCCCCCGTATAGCCTTAACAGACTGTTGGGGCAAGTGCTGTTAGCGAGCACCTATGAAGGCCGGAACAGCACACGAGGGGGTGGGTGGCCAGCACCACGCTCGACCGCCTTTGTCTCCCTAGTGGCAATGTTTACACACCGCACCAGGTACTCATTTGAGGCTGAGTCGACCTAGGGGAGGCCCGGGACCGGTTCAAATAATTGTCACTGATGTTGGCAGTGAGCGGGAATCGAACACGTGTCGCCGGGTTCATAGCGCGGCGCGCTAACCGCTACACTATCGCTCCCCACACAAACACACACGCACATGTACACACACACACGCAGTGTGGTGGATGACATGAAAACGGTCGGTGTCTGGTCGAGTCGTCAACGTGGGTTTGAGGAATCACTGAGTGAGGTTGACGGGAGGAGTAGCCATGGTAGTAGCTATCACTGAGTGAGGTTGACGGGAGGAGTAGCCATGGTAGTAGCTATCACTGAGTGAGGTTGACGGGAGGAGTAGCCATGGTAGTAGCTATCACTGAGTGAGGTTGACGGGAGGAGTAGCCATGGTAGTAGCTATCACTGAGTGAGGTTGACGGGAGGAGTAGCCATGGTAGTAGCTATCACTGAGTGAGGTTGACGGGAGGAGTAGCCATGGTAGTAGCTATGGAAGAGTGACCAGGAGGTGACGTACGCACGCGGGTCACTGTGCGTGCAGAGTGGAGGCAGGGGCGCATGGCCCGAATCATCCTGCAGGACGAGGACATCACCACCAAGATCGAAAACGACTGGAAGAGACTCAACACTCTCGCCCATTACCAGGTCACCTTGCCACCAGGCCACCTCACCATTAGTTAACCTCACCACCTGGTTACCTCGCTACCAGGTTACCTGACCACCAGGTAATTTCACCACCAGCTAAGCTCCCAGCACGTGGAGCGAGGCACCGAACGGCGTGACCGCGTGTGTGACTGTGTGTGACTGTGTGTGACTGTGTGTGACCGCGTGTGTGACTTTGTGACTGCGCCTGACCGCGTGTGTGACTGTGTGACTGTGAGCGTGTGTGACTGTGTGTGACTGTGTGTGTCTGTGTGTGTCTGTGTGTGACTGTGTGTGACTCTGTGACTGCGCCTGACCGCGTGTGTGACTGTGACTGTGTGACTGCGCCTGACTGCGTGTGTGACTGTGTGTGAGACTCTGTGTGTGACTGTGCGTGACTGTGTGTGACTGCGCCTGACCGCGTGTGTGACTGCGTGTGTGACTGCGTGTGTGACTGCGTGTGAGACTCTGTGTGTGTGACTGTGTGTGACTGTGTGTGACTGTGTGTGACTGCGCCTGACCGCGCCTGACCGCGTGTGTGACTGTGTGTGACCGCGTGTGTGACTGTGTGTGACTGTGTGTGACTGTGTGTGACTGTGTGTGACTGTGCGTGACTGTGCGTTTGACGCGGCTGTGCAGGTCGCTGACGGCTCCATTGTGGCGCTGGTTCCCAAGCAAACGTCGTACATCGCCAACCCCACGGTGCTGCCGCGCCCCTCCGTGAGCCGATACGGTGCGTGCCACAACGCCAGCGTGAACCATCAACCCCAACCAACAACCCCCAACCGCAACCCCCGATTAGCACGGTTGGCTACGTACGGTGCGAAAGACGTTCAACACACATATATACATACAACCCGTACCACCAACCACAACCCATACCATTAACCCCCAGCCACTACCCTTGCCACAAACCCACAACCACAACATCAACCTGTACCACCAACCCCCAATCGCGACCCTAACCCATACCCCCAACCGCAACCCTAATCCGTACCACCAACCACAACATCAACCCATACCACCAACCACACCACCAGCCCGTACCACCAATCCCCAATCGCTACCCAAACCCATACCACCAACCCCCAACCGCAACCCTAACCCATAGCACCCACCGCAACACCAACACATACCACCAACCACAACACCAACCCATAGCACCAACCACACCACCAACACATACCACCAGCCCCCAACCGCAACCCTAACCCATACCACCAACCACAACACCAACACATACCACCAATAGCACCAACCACAACACCAACACGTACCACCAACCCCCAACCGCTACCCAAACCCATACCACCAACTACAACACCAACACGTACCACCAACCCCTAACCGCTACCCAAACCCATACCACCAACTACAACACCAACACGTACCACCAACCCCTAACCGCTACCCAAACCCATACCACCAACCACAACACCAACACATACCACCAATAGCACCAACCACAACACCAACACGTACCACCAATGGCATGAACCAGTGCTGGTGACCTGCCAGAAGCTTATCGGCAAGGATCCAACTCTGTTTGTTACGGAGAGAACAAAGGACTTTCCAACCGAGTCGCTAACCTTGTACCCGTGACCCCGTGACCCCCCACCCCTCCTCCCCCTTGCGACAGAGAACATGATCCGGTACGCGGGCAGCCCGGACTCGCTACGCTCGCGCACGCCCATGATCACGCCCGACCTGGAGAGCGGTACCAAGCTGTGGCACCTGGTGAAGAACCACGACCACGCCGACCAGAAGGAGGGCGACCGCGGCAGCAAGATGGTGTCCGAGATCTACCTCACCCGGCTGCTAGCCACCAAGGTGAGGACACACCGCCGCCCCCCCCCTGCCCTGGGATCAATCTCACCTGGTCACTCGCCAGCAAGGTGAGGATAAGCACACAGCTCTTTCCGCCCCGGCATCGATGTCACCTGGTCGCTCACCACCAAGGTGAGGACACTCACACCGCCCCCCCCCTGCCCTGGGATCCATCTCACCTGGTCACTCACCACCAAGGTGAGGACACTCACACCGGCCCCACCTGCCCTGGGATCCATCTCACCTGGTCACTCACCACCAAGGTGAGGACACTCACACCGGCCCCACCTGCCCTGGGATCCATCTCACCTGGTCACTCACCACCAAGGTGAGGACACTCACACCGGCCCCACCTGCCCTGGGATCCATCTCACCTGGTCACTCACCACCAAGGTGAGGACACTCACACCGCCCCCCCCTGCCCTGGGATCCATCTCACCTGGTCACTCACCACCAAGGTGAGGACACTCACACCGGCCCCACCTGCCCTGGCATCCATCTCACTTGCCACACCGCCTGGCAAGCCAGGGTTTGGCTTCCCCTCGACGCGCACGGCAAGGTAGAGGGTCGCAGCATTAGCGTGCTCCACCGAGCCTCACTGCCTGTCTCCACAGTGCTGGATTACAGGCCACGTGCGTAGCCACCACCACCGCCGCCGCCGCCCAGCTGAATGCGGATGAGTCGTCATTGACAAGAGCCACCCCCCACCACACGTGTCGCACAGCGCTTTACATCTCCCATCTCATCTCGAACATTTGAACGAGGATCCTCCAGCGGCAGCTGTCACTGTGTGGCACGAGGTGATTCAGCAGCTGGCCAGCAGAGGGCGTTGGTCCGTCGGTAGCGGGCGATAAGTAGAGGTCGCAACTGGGTACTCGATACCCGTACCCAACCCGATACCCGGCTACCCGTACCTGGCCGGGTACGGGTACCCGTTTGCGACCCTGGTGTGGCCGGGTATGGGTACGGGTAAGGAATCAAACCTCGTTTGCGACCTCTGGCGATGAGTGCTGCTGCTGTGCCTGATCCCATTTGAGGAGATTGCATCACCTCAGCGTTCCATTGCCTCAACACGCAGCGGCCTACGTTGTGATTTGTCATGGATTATCGGATTAGCCCACGTAATGATCTGGCCGACACGGCCAAACAAATGACACGGCCGCTTGCGTGCGAGCCATGTATGACTCGCCGGCGGGAGGCGCAGGAAGCCGATTGCCGATGCTGCTCACGAGCCGGCCGGCCGGCGTGCGTGCGTGGCACTGCTGACGAGCAGAGGTGTGTGTGCGGCGCTGCAGGGCACGCTGCAGAAGTTTGTGGACGACCTGTTTGAGACGATCTTCAGCACGGCGCACCGCGGCAGCTCGCTGCCCCTCGCCATCAAGTACATGTTCGACTTCCTGGACGAGCAGGCCGACCGGCACACCATCAGCGACCCCGACGTGCGCCACACGTGGAAGAGCAACTGGTGAGCGTGGGTGGGTGAGCGTGGGAGGTGAGTGTGTGTGTGTGTGTTGGTGAGAGGAGTATGTGTTGGGCGAGCGTGGGGGTGAGAGGGTGTGAGCTTGGGGACGAGCGTGGGGTCCCAGTGCGCTCTCCACTGTTCACACAATCAACGCGAGCTCCACTCGACCTTCGGCGAGCATCTGGCGCGCCGTGCCAACGCCGGCGCCGGCGAGACAGAGACGGACACGGGGGGGCGGCCGGGGTTAACGTTGCTCGTACCTGCGTGCGTCTCCTCCTCGCAGCCTGCCGCTGCGCTTCTGGGTGAACGTGATCAAGAACCCGCAGTTCGTGTTCGACATCCACAAGAGCAGCATCACGGACGCGTGCCTCTCCGTCGTCGCGCAGACCTTCATGGACTCGTGCTCCACCTCGGAGCACCGGCTCGGCAAGGACTCGCCCTCCAACAAGCTCCTCTACGCCAAGGACATCCCCAACTACAAGAACTGGGTGGAGAGGTAAGCGCTAGAGAGGGGGAGGGGAGTGCGCCGGGGGGAGGGGGTGGGGGGGACCGGCGATAGCGGTGCCGGTGAGGGTCATGACGATGGCGTTGATGGTCATGGTGATGGCGTTGACGGTCATGGCGATGGCGTTGACGGTCATGGCGATGGCGTTGACGGTCACGGCGATGGCGTTGATGGCCACGGCGATGGCGGTGATGGTCACGGCGATGGCGGTGATGGTCACGGCGATGGCGGTGATGGTCATGACGGCGATGGCGGTGATGGTCACGGTGATGGTCACGGCGATGGCGGTGATGGTCATGACGGCGATGGCGGTGATGGTCATGACGGCGATGGCGGTGATGGTCACGGTGATGGTCACGGCGATGGCGGTGATGGTCACGGCGATGGCGGTGATGGTCACGGCGATGGCGGTGATGGTCACGGCGATGATGGTCACGGCGATGGCGGTGATGGTCACGGCGATGATGGTCACGGCGATGGCGGTGATGGTCACGGCGATGGCGGTGATGGTCATGGTGATAGCGTTGACGGTGTCCGCGCGTCCCAGGTACTACTCGGACATCGGCAAGATGGCCGCGATCAGCGACCAGGACATGAACGCGTACCTGGCGGAGCAGTCGCGCCTCCACGTCACCGACTTCGCCACCATGAGCGCCCTCAACGAGATCTACGCCTACGTCACCAAGTACAGCGACGAGGTGTGCGAAGCGTTTCGTGTGTGCGGAGAGGTGCGAGTGGGCGGTGGTGTGGCGGTTGGCGCTATGCTGCACCACAAACTCGACGACCCGAGTTCGATTCCCGCTTACGGCCAACACCAGTGACGATTATCTGAACCGGTCCTGGGTCTCACTTAGGTCGACTCAGCCTAAAATTAGTAGTTGGTGCGATGCCTAAAAATATAGCCACTCGGTAGACAAAGGCAGCCAGGCGTAGTGCTGGCCACCTACTCCCTCGTGTGCCATGCCAGCCTTCATAGGTGCTCGCTAACTACACTTGCCCCAACAGTCTGTTACGGCTATACGGGGGATCTTTGTGTGGAGGTGTGTGTGTAAGCGCCCCCACATCTCCCCGTCTCTCCTGCAGATCCTGTGCGCGCTGGAGGGCGAGGATCAGGCCAAGAGGCAGAGGCTGGCCTACAAGCTGGAGCTCGTCATGGCCTGCATGCGGGGCAGCACCTGACCGCTGGTGCCCGTTTCCCCCGCGCGGCCACAACCGAAGAAAACCACCTCCGCCACCTCCTCCTCCACCTCCACACCCGTGTACGATGACCGATGGCACTCCGTGGGGGGTTTTCGTAGGAAACGCTCGTCGCTTGGGGCAAGAAACGCTGGAGACCGTGTCCGCCGGCGTGGGTGGGGGGTGGGGGGCGGCTGGGGCGGCGCGACCCTCATCTTTTGTAATCCCCGCGTGAAGCCGTTTCTCAATCCTCGCCGCCGCACCCCCATTGTTTACACGTGCATGTGATCGCTAGCAACCCGTGTTCCGCTTGTGCCACCCCCCCCCCCCCCCCCTTATCCTCATTCCCCACCTTTGCCCTACCCTCGTGTGGTGCAAAGCATTCTGGGGAAGTCAGGAAAGGCGTGGTGTTGCCGGTGGTGGTGGTGGGGAGGGGCAGCTGCACCCCCCCTCCGTTGTTCGTATAATTTCTTTTTCCGACCCCCGCATGCCCCGCCGCACCGCGCTCTCTCCGTTCTCCCGTCCGCCACGGATTGCGAGCAGCGCCACAAACCACTGCTTCTGCGCGAGGGGCGAGGGGGGTGCAGTGGGTTGGGGGGGGGCGGTCTTTGCGAACTTTTTCATAGGAGAGATGCTGAGAGTCTTGACAGCTTCAGTCAAAATCGGCAGTGTGAATGGCAGCTGCTGCTGCTGTCGTCATCTGCCCATGTTTTGGTTCTTGATGAAGAATTCGGTTCATGATTTCACCAGACGCTACAGGCTCGCTCATTACAGGCGCCCGTTTACTTGACACTACAAGCTCGCTCATTACAGGCGCTCGTTCACCTGACGTTACAGGCATGCGCGTTAACCTGACACTACAAGCTCTCTACAGGCGCTCGTTCACCTGACGTTACAGGCATGCGCGTTAACCTGACACTACAAGCTCGCTCACTACAGGCGCTCGTTAACCTGACGTTACAGGCATGCGCGTTAACCTGACACTACAAGCTCGCTCACTACAGGCGCTCGTTCACCTGACGTTACAGGCATGCGCGTTAACCTGACACTACAAGCTCGCTCACTACAGGCGCTCGTTAACCTGACGTTACAGGCATGCGCGTTAATCCGACACTACAAGCTCTCTACAGGCGCTCGTTCACCTGACGTTACAGGCATGCGCGTTAACCTGACGCTAGAAGCTCGCTCTCTACAGGCGCTCGTTTACTTGACACTACAGGCGCGCGCGTTAATCCGACACTACAAGCTCGCTCTCTACAGGCGCTCGTTCACCTGACGTTACAGGCATGCGCGTTAACCTGACGCTAGAAGCTCGCTCTCTACAGGCGCTCGTTTACTTGACACTACAGGCGCGCGCGTTAACCTGACACTGCAGGCGCGTGCCGAGCGAGTGTGTGTGTGTGTGGGGACCGCGTCGGGGTGACGAGGCGGTTGTCACGCATTTCAAATGCCCCCCGCGCGCGCTTATCCGGGAGGAGCAGAGTGAATCTGCGACCGCGGCTTTGCGGCGCGTGACGGCCCCAGGTCGTGAAGGCCCCTGGGGCTACGTCACTCTAACCTGGACAATCGCCCTGTGGCTCGGACACAACGGGGAGGGAGGTGGTGGTGGTGGGGGGGGGGACACCTTTGGGTGCGTTCCGTGAGCAACGACTTGAATGTGAGCGAGGGGACACAGGCCGCGGAGATGCTCGTCGTCAGCGGCGAGAGAGGCCCGACTTGGGTTTGAACCGTCTGTGCGCGTTGACGCCGCGAGGCCCCCCCCCCCCCCCCCCAGCCTGGCCTCGCATCGCTCGGTGGCGCTCACGGAAGTGGTGGGAGAGTTCGGGGGGGCGGGCAGGGGGGCGGGGGCGGCCGCGCGCGCCGCGCGCGCCGCTGTGACGCCAACCGCGCTCTCGTGCCGACTGTCCACGGAGCTATAGGACCAGAAGCCATTTCTCCCGTTTTCCGCGATACCGGGCCGAGCGCCGGTGTGCGCGGATGAGCGACCGCCCCCAGGGGGGGGGGGGCAGCGGGGGGGGGGGGGCAGCGGGGGGGTGGGTGGGTGGGTGGGTTGGGGGCCAAGGTACCGAATCTCGATCGCGTGACTGCGTTTGGTTTTGCAGCGCGCGACGCCGATCCCCGTGACCCCGTCCCGTGCTCAGTCTGCGATTCGAGGAGCTGGAGCCAGGGGTTAGGGGGCCGTGATCGTGGGGAAGGGGGAGCAGGGGTGGGGGGGGGGGGGGGGGTAGACGCGGCCGCCCTGCCTGTAGTCGACAGATTTGCACATGTTCTAGGAGACTTCGTTAGTATTTCTACTTTTGATAGAGTACGCTTTCCGTTTTGACTGCATGATATAGAAACAAACATTTCCATGCGCGACCTTTACGTTGAACGTTTGAAGAAGAACGAGGAGGAGGAGGAAGAAGTTGTCATTTTGCAGGATGAGCCGACGATCGGACACGCTGTGGGGGGACGGGGAGGGGGGGGAGGTGGGGGGGCGTAATAACGATGTGTTGTGCAAACGTCGCGAAGGCCGGTGCGGGACCGGGGGCCGGTGGTGGGGGGCGCGGTAGCACGGGGAGGGGGGGGGGGTACGTGAGTTCCGTGCGTGGCTCTGGCGGGGTGGGGGGCCCTGTCCGCAGCCCCCCCCCCCCCCACCGGCCTTCATCCTCGCCCCTCGTGAATCATATACAGTAAGTATTTTCATGTGAAGAGGTCCAATCGTGTATCTCGGTCAATGTCCTTGTGGTTCTAGTGTTACTCACACATCCCCTCCACCGGGGGGCCGCGGAGTGCGAGGGACAGCACCGCGCGGGCGGGGGGGGGGGGGGTCGGATGGGCGGGGGTCGGGCGGGTGGGGGGCGGGGAGAGGAGGGGGGGGCGCCTTCCACCACCCGCACCCCCCCCACCCCGTACCGCCACCTCCCCCACACAGGGTCCACTGCTGCCAAAGCGAACCTGGGTCGCGCCGTGCTTTGCTGCGTGTGTGCACGAGCGAGTGTGTGTGTGACTTTGTGTGAATGTGCACGAGCGTCGGTGAGTGTGTGCGTTTGTGACGGTGAATGAGTGTGAGTGGGTGTGAACGAGCGAGTGTGTGACTGTGTGTAAATGTGCACGAGCGTCGGTGAGAGTGTGCGTTTGTGACGGTGAATGAGTGTGTGTGTGGATGTGAATGAGCGAGTGTGTCTGAGCAAGTGTGTGTCTTGTGTATCCGCGTGTTTCTCACACCGACACGTTCGTTCATTCGGTCGGCGTGAGAGTCGCAGTGCGTGAATCTGTGAGTGGCAATGTGTACGTAAATGTGTAATGACGACTTGACACACTTTTCTTGAGATGGTTTCTTTATTCAGTAGCCACGTGCTCACACTCGGACAGACGGAGACCCCCGAGTCTCCCACGCATCTCCCTTGTATACGGTCCGAGGCCACGCCCCCATTCCCGAACTTTCTCGCAGGTTCCAGACGCTCGCTCTACCGGCAGACTCCACCGTCCTCTTCCATCGCCTGGCCATGCTCCGATTCTCAATCATTCCCGTAGACACCAGTCCATTCGTATTGCAAGCTGATTCCCCTGTTATTGCCTCCCGTGGCCACTAGTCCGCTCACACCGTAGGTTGACTCTACTGTCATTGCAAATGTAAATGTTCCTGTCAGTTTGTGTGAATGTTACTGCGAATGTGTGCAGAAGTGTCATGGTGTGTCCGAGTATCTTTATGTAAGTGCATGTGTGTTTGTGAGTGGTTCCCTCTTCATCAACCATGTTACGTACGCTGATGATCTGGTAATTACTGCTCGCTCAGAGAAGGAGTTGGGGGCGCTGCTGCTGAATCTGGAGCGTGCTACTAAGAAGTGGGGCCTTACCATCAGCCTCACCAAAACTAAGCACCCATCTGGGTATTTTGTGTCGTCAAACACTCCACCCATACCTGGGAAGTGTGCTTATGACCAGCTCTGGTTTGACAGCAGAGGTTGCACGTTGAATCAATCGGGCTCCATTATCTTTTCCATTGGCTTCGTAACACTGTGGAAGCTACCTGGTCTGTTGCTCCACATGAAACTTCGGATCTTCTCGGCCACAGTCAATGCCGTCCCTTCTCTTTGCTTGGAAAACGTGGACCCCCCCCTTAATGGAACATCTACGTCGGTTCGAAACATTCAGGCTCGCCTGCCACGATCCAGCCTGGTTTTAACCTGGCTGGATTGTGTGGGGAGCTTAAAGATTATTGAAAGATCTGGACACAGTCCGGCAGGCAAGGCTGTGTTGGCTGGGTCATGTAGCCTGCATGCCCAGCCACCGCATGCCAAACCATGGTTTGTTTGGCCGGATAGAGGGGGCTAAACGGGCACGCACAGGCTAGAGAAGCGATGGAGTGATGTGGTACTGGATATGGAGCGGAGTGGACTTACCGATAACTGGTACCAGCCGTGTCAAGATCGGCCTCTGAAGGAGGCTCGTGAAGGACGCTACTGGGCAGTTAAGAGGCACTTTTCCTCCAACAATAGCGAAGGGCAGAGAAGCAACGCTCACAACAATGAGCAGACCACTTGGCAGCTAAAACACAGTCGGCACAGTAGGGGGCATAGGTGGTGAATCTGCTCGTCATCTCGGTCAACCCATGGCATCTCGGTCTGTTCTCTGACCTGCCAGCGAGCCTTCAACACTTCACGTGGCCTCACGGTGCACCTGGCCTGGCACATGCGCTGTCGCGAATGACGGCCGTTGTATCCAAGCCTTTTAGTGTGCATGACTGACCGAGTGTGATGCGTGTGTGACTATTTGAGATCATATTAGTATGTGTGTGCGTGTGTCTGTACGCGAGTGTGCGCGCGTGCATGTCCCAGTATATCCATGCGTGCGCTTGTCAACGTATGTACGGCTGCATGCGAACGAGCGAGTGTGTGTGTGTGTGCGCGCACGCGTTAGGCCAGTGTACCCGTGCGAACGCGTGCGTGTTGTGCGCGCGCTGTCCCGCGCTCCGCCGGTCGCTCCCGTGGCGTTGCTCTGTGGTGGCTGGGGGGGGGGAGCGGTTGCTACGTGCGACGCGGTTGCTCCGGACTTGGGTCCCCGCGTTCCCCCCCGATCGCCGCTCCGCGCGGAAGAGTCTGCGGAGCCCGGTCCCGCGGTCCGTCCCGGTACTTGAACGACTGTAAATATATGCACTCCTATTTTAAACATCAGAACGAATTTTACTACTTGTACATAAACGATTTTTCAGCAAAAGGTTTACTTAATAAAGTGTGTCATCACCTGCCGAGCGACGTGTCGTGGTAGAGCCGAGTAATTGGTGGGGTCTCTGTGGATACCAGGGTTGAGTCGTCACCATGGAGACTGGATTGGGGTCACTGTGGAGACCCTGGGTGGGGTCACCGTGGAGGCCCTGGGTGGGGTCACCGTGGAGACCCTGGATGGGGTCACCGTGGAGACCCTGGATGGGGTCACCGTGGGGGCCATGGATGGGGTCACCGTGGTGGCCCTGGGTGGGGTCACCGTGGAGGCCATGGATGGGGTCACCGTGGAGGCCCTGGGTGGGGTCACCGTGGGGGCCCTGGGTGGGGTCACCGTGGAGACCCTGGATGGGGTCACCGTGGGGGCCATGGATGGGGTCACCGTGGGGGCCCTGGGTGGGGTCACCATGGAGGCCCTGGATGGGGTCACCGTGGAGGCCCTGGGTGGGGTCACCGTGGGGGCCCTGGGTGGGGTCACCGTGGGGGCCCTGGGTGGGGTCACCGTGGGGGCCCTGGATGGGGTCACCGTGGGGGCCCTGGGTGGGGTCACCGTGGGGGCCCTGGGTGGGGTCACCGTGGAGACCCTGGATGGGGTCACCGTGGGGGCCATGGATGGGGTCACCGTGGAGACCCTGGATGGGATCACCGTGGGGGCCATGGATGGGGTCACCGTGGGGGCCCTGGGTGGGGTCACCGTGGGGGCCATGGATGGGGTCACCGTGGAGACCCTGGATGGGGTCACCGTGGGGGCCATGGATGGGGTCACCGTGGGGGCCCTGGGTGGGGTCACCGTGGGGGCCCTGGGTGGGGTCACCGTGGAGACCCTGGATGGGGTCATCGTGGGGGCCCTGGGTGGGGTCATCGTGGGGGCCCTGGTGAATTGTCACGTTTTGCCGTGGGCTTGATTTGTGGGAGCCAGAAAAGCGGCGGTGCTATGTGACGTGCATCCCCCCCCCACTCCCACCACGGGGGGGCGCCCGCGCGGAGATGCTGGCGTGCATCCTGGGACGAATAGGAACATTGATATTAGAAACGACAATTCGCGTTACAGCTGATGGCAAATTTACATCCCCGGCTGTAAATCCATAACTTCCACCGATAGATGGCGCCTAGTGCTTTGTCTAAGACTCTACACTAGACACTCTTAAGACTAGTCGAGGAGTTGAAGTCCTCTGGGGAATTGAGATTCCCCCCTCCACGGTGCATGGTCTCGGTGCTTTGTGGATTGGACGCTACACACCTGCGGAAGGGAATGCGGCTGGGCTCACGCTCTCGCGGGCTCCATCACACTCAGGGGTGTGGGTGGGGGGGTCCCCAAGTCCTCGTTCAGTCAGAATAACTCGGCGGACGGTGACGTCTCGCCTCGCTCGCCCTCTTCAAGATCCTGGAGGCACTCCTCGTCCCCCACATCTCACTCGACCACTCCACCCACCCCCCGCGCACTCTCCCCACCTCTCCCCTTCCATCTCGCCCTACGCGCCCTCGCCCCACGTCCGACTCGCACAGACCCATGGATTTCGAAGATAACGGCGCAGACTCGCGTAAATGACACACAACAACAACAACCGCCATTCGCCACTAAGTGGCGCTGACGTCACCACGACGCTTGTGCCAGGCCATGTGCACCTTGAGGCCACGTGAAGTGTCAAACGCCCGTTGGCAGGAGGTCACGGGGCAGACCCAGCAGGTGCCACGGGTCGACTGACTGAGATGACCGAGATGACTGGCTGATGCACCACCTGTGCCCCATACTGTGCCAACTTGCTATGCTTTAGCCACCCGGCGCTCCGCTCGTTGTTGTGAGCGTCGCACACACTGGCACAGACACAGGACGGTGCCTCCGCTGTCGAGTGATTGCACTCTGCCTCTGTGCGGCGGCGCGAGATGTGGCCGCACCCCCACGATGAACGAGTCCACGTGTTTAAAAGCTCCGATTTCTCTTCGGTCATCTCCGCTATTCACTTGCTCGCTGTTCTTTATTTCACGCTGCGGCTTGTGTCATTCTGCCAACCCCCGGGTCGCTCGCTGCTGCCCGTCAGACTGCGCTCTGCTCCCCCCCCCTCTCCAGTTCTCACAACCACATGACCCTCGAGCAGTGCAGTTGCGGCCCCAGTGATGGACATCGTGGCCCCAGTGATGGACACCGTGGCCCCGGTGATGGACACCGTGGCTCCAGTGATGGACATCGTGGCCCCAGTGATGGACATGGTGGCCCCGGTGACGGACATCGTGGCCCCGGTGATGGACATCGTGGCCCCAGTGATGGACATGGTGGCCCCGGTGATGGACATCGTGGCCCCGGTGATGGACATCGTGGCCCCAGTGATGGACATCATGGCTCCAGTGATGGACACCGTGGCCCCGGTGATGGACATCGTGGCCCCGGTGATGGACATCGTGGCCCCGGTGATGGACATCGTGGCCCCAGTGACGGACATCGTGGCCCCGGTGATGGACATCGTGGCCCCGGTGACGGACATCGTGGCCCCAGTGACGGACACCGTGGCCCCGGTGATGGACATCGTGGCCCCGGTGACGGACATCGTGGCCCCGGTGATGGACATCGTGGCCCCGAGTGAATGGAGGGAGGAGGGGGGGCTGAACCACAGTGGGGGTTCATCTCGCGTGGAGGACCCCCACCATGGCGGAGGGGAGTGATGCGACTCCCGTGTGGAGCCACGCGAGTTATGTAACTCCGTGGTGGCCTTTTTTTGACGTCGTCTGCAGAAAGCGCGGATTGAGTGGCGGTCGGTCAGTCGGTCGGTTGAGGGGGGGGGAGCGGCGGACGTTGCCGCTGATTAATCTCTAATCGCCGAGGCGCCCCGCTGGTAAACACCGGCGACCTGCAAACACCGGGAGGGGGGGGGGGTTATCTGCTCCCGGCGCCGCGCCTCCTGGCCACGTGCCAGCCGGGCCAAGCCCCCTCCGGTCCCCGAGTCTCAGGAGGGGCAGCCGCGGGGTCCACGTGCTCGTCCCGTGGGGGGTAGGGGGTGTGTGTGTGTGTCCCCCCCACGGGGTCCGCGTGCTCGTCCCGTGGGGGGGGGGGGGGTAGGGGGTGTGTCGTCCCCCCACGGGGTCCACGTGCTCGTCCCGTGGGGGGGGGGGTAGGGGGTGTGTCGTCGTCCCCCCCTCTCAATCCACGCGCTCATCCTCGATGCGTCCACGTCCCCGTCTCGCTCAGTCACGACTGCTGCTGCTGATGGTCGTGGTGGTGGTCGAGGTGGTTGGAGGGATTGAGTCAGCAGGTCCAGGGCACGTGCAGACAGATTCCTGAGTGAACAGGGCAGATATAGAGGGGCCTACACGGGTCAAGAGAGGTGTAGTGTGGAGTGTTACACTAGAGAATTCTAGTGTGGAGAGTTCTATTGTAGAGAGTTCTAGTGTAGACAGTTCTAGTGTGGAGACATCTAGTGTAGAGAGTTCTAGTGTAGAGACATCTAGTGTAGAGACGTCTAGTGTAGAGGTTTAGTGTAGAGAGATCTAGTGTGCAGAGGTCTCGTGTAGAGACATCTAGTGTAGAAAGTTATAGTGTGGAGAGTTCTAGAGTGGACAGGGTCACCAGCAGCATGCGTTTCACGGCGAGGGTGCGTGGTGAGTGGTTGGCCGTCCCGGGCCGCGCCTCGGACTCGGTCTACTCGCTGGGGCTGGAGGCGCTCAAGCGGCACGTGAAGAACAAGCCGGACCACGGCGGCCTGGGGGCCCTGGCAGAGGTTCGCTTCACCGTGAGGAGGTGCCAGGGCCTCGGACTCCTGGACCAAGACGACCTGCTGGAGGACGTGCTGCAGGACAACGACTTCGTGGAGCTGGGTGAGGATGGACGAGGAGGAGGAGGGGGGCAGATGGGGATCGAGGCGAGCAGGGCTGAGATGGAAGGGAGGGGAGATGTGAGCGTGGAAGGAAGGATTAGGGAATGGGAGCTGATGAAGTGGAGATCTGTATGGGGCGAGAGTACGGGTGACGTTTGGATGGGGGATGTTACGTGTTGACGAGGAGAGGGCCTGGTTGGGCGAGGTGAGAGTGAGGATGAGGTGAGGGTTTGAAAGAGGGAGATGAGTGGACGAGGTGTAGATTTGGATGAGTTGAGGGAGTGAGGAGGTCTGGGTGAGGGGTGCGAGGATGATGAGGTGAGGGTCTGGTGAGGGATGCGAGGATGTGAGGATGATGAGGTGTCGGCATGAGGTTGAGGGACCTGGATGACGGAGGGGTGAGTGCTGTCGATGCCGTGTGTATGAGGTGAGGGGTCTGGAGACTGGATGAGGGGAGGTGAGTGCTGGTGAGGTGAGCGATGCGGGTTCCATCCACTGATGGTGTTGACCCCCCCCCGTGTCCCCCCCCCCCGTGTCCCCCCCCCCCCCCCCCGTGTCCCCCCCCCCCGTGCCGCCCCCCCCCCGTGTCCCCCAGCCCTGGAGGGAGACGCCATGTCAGAGGACTTCTACCCCTCGCAGCCCGAGAGACTCCAGCCCTGGTGAGTGACCCCTCACCCCTCACCCCCCAGCCCTGGTGAGTGACCCCCTCACCCCCCAGCCCTGGTGAGTGACCCCTCACCCCCCAGCCCTGGTGAGTGTCACCCCCCCCTCACCCCCCAGCCCTGGTGAGTGTCACCCCCCCCCTCACCCCCCAGCCCTGGTGAGTGACCCCCTCCCCCCTCACCCCCCAGCCCTGGTGAGTGACCCCTCACCCCTCACCCCCCAGCCCTGGTGAGTGACCCCTCACCCCTCACCCCCCAGCCCTGGTGAGTGACCCCTCACCCCTCACCCCCCAGCCCTGGTGAGTGACCCCTCACCCCTCACCCCCCAGCCCTGGTGAGTGACCCCTCACCCCTCACCCCCCAGCCCTGGTGAGTGTCACCCCACCCTCACCCCCCAGCCCTGGTGAGTGACCCCTCACCCCTCACCCCCCAGCCCTGGTGAGTGACCCCCATCCATCCAACCTCCACCGCCCCCCGACACAGCCAACTAGTAAGTTGTGTCACGTAAACAGAACGTGCCAATTCGTTACCAGTCGAGCACCCCTGCTGTGTGTTGGAGAGTAAACCCACAACACTTACTATTCGAGTACGACGTTTCGTACTCGAATTGATCATTTTGGTCGCGAAAAATTGGACGTGTTGAACTGACGACAGTGGCCTTCACGATGGGGCCCACAATTTGGGTTGCATCGCCACGGCGTCTTTAATTTCACACCCATGAGGGCGGTGCGCGCAACGGCCTGGCGACGGATCTGAGGCTCCGCCGGTGTCTTCGAGGAGGAAATGCCAAAGCCAGGAGGAGGTGCGATGTTGTTTGGGTCTCGAACGAGGAGCTTCATCAGGCGACACCCAAACAAAACGCGATTGTGAAAGCCGCTGTAGTCTGCGCTCCTTCAGCGGGGGAGGAGGAACAGCAACTCTGGCTGTCGCCTGATGAAGCTAGTTGTAATTACTGGCGAAACGTCGTACTCAGATTGTAAATGTTGTGGCTTGGCTCTCCAACACACCGGTGTGCTGTACTAGTATACTACACTATACACTACACTATACACTACACTATACTATACACTACACTGCACGATTATACACTACACTATACTACTATACTCTACACCAGGGGTCCTCAAACTTTTTAAACAGGGGGCCAGTTCACTGTCCCTCAGACCGTTGGAGGGCCGGACTATAGTTAAAAAAACTATGAACAAATTCCTATGCACACTGCATATATCTTATTTTGAAGTGAAGAAACAAAACGGGAATAAATACAATATTTAAAATGAAGAACAAGTAAAGTTAAATCAACAAACTTGCCAGTATTTCAATGGGAACTATGGGCCTGCTTTTGGCTAATGAGATGGTCAATGTCCGGTTCCATATTTGTCACTGCTAGTCGTAACAAGTGATGCAAGTGTGCATCCATTAGTCTAGATCTGGTTGGAGATTTCAAATGTTTCATTCTGGAAAAAGTCTGTTCACAGACATAAGTGCTGCCAAAGATGGTTGCCATTTTAAGTGCATGGTTCCTGAGATGAGGATATGTCTCAGAGGGGAGAGATGCATAGAAATTATGAAGGCTGCTTGACTTGAATGCGTCTTTCAGAGAGTCACAATTCTGCAGTTCAGCCAGTTCCATTTGGTAAATTGTATCCACATTTTCAATGTCAATAGAAAATGGGTTACGGAAAAGCTGTATGTCCTGTTCATGGAGATGAAGCTCTTTAAATCCAAATTGGAACTCCTTTTGCAATTTTTCCAGTGAATCCACACGTTTTGTTTGGGAATGCAACCAATGGTTTTTCCGCTAACAGATTTTGAGTTGTGGGAAGATGGCAGAAGTTTTCCTCCTTCACTTGTTTGATGAGGAGGCCTAATATTACTTCAAATGCTTTGACATGTGATTGCATATCACAGATGAGCTTCCCCTTTCCTTGAAGTTGCACATTGAAACTGTTGAGTAGCTCTGTTACATCTGTCAGAAAGGCAAGGTGCCATTTCCATTCTGCATCATTGAGCTCTGGTACTTCTTTGTTTTTTTAAAGCAGAAAAGCTGTAATCTGTGGAAGTAAGTCATAGAAACGTTTCAAAACTCTCCCTCGACTCAGCCAACGGACTTCTGTGTGATACAGAACATCTTCATAGTCAACATTTAGCTCAGACAGAAATGCCTGAAATTGTCTGTGGTTTAGTGCATGAGCTCTAATGAAGTTAACACAAGATACCACAAATTTCATAACCGAGTCCCACTTCAGTGATTTACTACACAGCGCTTGTTGGTGGATGAGGCAGTGTATGGCTATTGGATGAGAATGGTTATGTTTGTCCATCTCTTGGTTAATGCGAGCAATTACTCCTTTCTTAGACCCACCATACTAGGAGCACCATCAGTTGTCACACTGGCTAGTTTAGCCCAGTTCAGCTCCAAACCATTCACAGTTTGGCAAACCTTTTCATAGATATCCTCTCTTCTTGGTTCTTTCGGTAAAGTCACGTAGAAGGGAAGTAATAAAATAATAAAAATAAAACATAATAAAATAATTCTCACGACGTTTCGGCCACAACGCAAGCAGCCGTCCTCAGGTGAAAGCCAGGTCTGTCGGGGAGACAGCATCTGAATGAAACAGCACACGAGCTTGGAGCATATATAAGCTGGGTTGGAAACGGGGGAAAGAGCGCCTTGACAAATAATTTGCATATCAAGAGGAATTTAGCATATTTATGGGACATGCAGGAATGTTATTAGTACTACATATGCAGCACGGGCATATGTAGTACTAATCACATTCCTGCATTTCCCATAAATATGCTAAATTCCTCTTGATATTGAAATTATTTTGTCAAGGCGCTCTTTCCCCCGCTTCCAACCCAGCTTATATATGCTCCAAGCTCGTGTGCTGTTTCATTCAGACGCTGTCTCCCCAACATACCTGGTTTTCACCTGAGGACGGCTGCTTGCGTTGTGGCCGAAACGTCGTGAGAATTATTTTATTACTTCCCTTCTATGTGACTTTACCGAAAGAACCAAGAAGATGAATCCCTGCAGTCACGAAAGCTTTAAATCGAAAGATATCCTCTCTTGTAGTTGTTCCTTTGATGCTTTGCAGTGCAGCAAGCTCTTCTGTGACTTCGAAATAGTCATTCGTCACACGAATAAAAATTTGAAGTTGTGCAGAATCACGAACATCATTGCTTTCGTCGAGTGCCAAGGAAAAATAGGAAAGTTTTTTGTGGAGTTTTGCAAATGCTGATGCAAATTGTCTCCCATTTCTTCAATCCTCCGTGTAATTGTAGGTCCTGAAAGACTCACTGTGCTAAATAAATCGGTCTTCTCTGGACACATCTCTTTGGCAACAGAAAGAAGGCATTCTTTAACAAATTCTCCCTCCACGAATGGTCTGCCAGTGCATGCTATTAGCTTGGCAACTTGAAAACTTGCTCGCAGTGATGAAATATGTAGCTGCTTCTGCTTCACAAAACTATTTCGCTGAGTTGTTAATGTATTTTTCAGTTTTAATATTTTATCTTTTCTCACTTCTCCGACCAAACAAGCAAATGTATCTTTATGTTGAGTTTTATAGTGTTGACGTAAATTGTATTCTTTGAACACAGACACTATATTCTGGCATATCAGACACACAGCTCTTTCCTTGTACTGCATGAAAAAATAATCATAAGTCCACTGTTCTTTGAATATCCTACACTCCGAGTCAATTTTTCTCTTTCTTGACATCATTGTTTCCTAGGGAGTCAAAATTGCTATTAGTAAAATACCAATATATACAGCGCTACAAAAACAATATACCAGCAATAACTTTGCCCACACAGAGACATACAGACTGCACTGCCCATCAATGCAGTCTGATTGGGGGAAACTCCGCCCCCTCTCCCTCTTCCACCAATGACCGTCCTTCTCATGTAGAAAAAAAGTAACAGACAGGCAGCGGCGGCAAAAACACCCGGCGGGCCGGATAAATGTCCTCGGCGGGCCGCATGTGGCCCGCGGGCCGTAGTTTGAGGACCCCTGCTCTACACTACTATACACTACACTACTATACACTACACTACTATACACTACACTACTATACACTCCACTGCGATACACTCCACTACTATACACTACACTACTATACATTCCACTATACACTACACTATACACTACACTACTATACACTACACTATACCCTACACTATACACTCCACTATACACTACACTATACACTACACTATGCACTACATTACTATACACTCCACTATACACTACACTATACACTCCACTATACACTACACTATACACTCCACTATACACTACACTATACACTACACTATGCACTACACTACACACTAGTGCTGTACTAGTGACGAATTGGCCACGTTCTGTTTACGTGACACAACCCTTACGAGTTGGCTGTGTCGGGTGGTGGCGGGTTTAACGACACATTCATATATTTACGCGATCTAACCCAAAAAAACACCCTGTATTGTTTTTCTTGTGGCTACACCAACCAACCCAAATGACGCACTCCGCAGAAGGACAGAGTCGTGGTTGCCCGACGGGACGTGTCGGAATAGAAGCAAAAAAAACGATTAAACATTCATATGTAAACTTGCTCACTGAATTAAAACAAATATTTTTCGCAGAAATGTTTTGGATTCATCAGTGGTCCATGAGGGTGGCGTGGGGGGAGTGTGGAGGTCGCGGTGTGGGGTGGGGAGGGGATCTAGAGAGAGTTTACCTGGAGCGGTGTTTGAGTTTCGGTTTGGGCCGCAAGAGGGCAGTAGACAGCATGAGTCACTGCTGCACCAAAAACTCAACTATTTTTGTTAAATTATTATTTTACCAGGTCAGGCCCACTGAGCTATGTAGAGCTCTCGTTTGCAGAAGTCGACCTGGCTATCACAGATGATGGCTCAACGAAGTGGCCTATCATTGCGTGGACATGTATCGCGGCCAAATTAACGTCAACGCACTTTGTTTCTCAATGTGGAGGAGCAGAAAACCGGGAGGACTCGGAGAAAAATCCACGTGACCACTGGGAGAGAGACACACAAACTCCAAATATACAGCAGCAGGCATTGCCAGGGTTGGGATCGAACCCACGACCTCCTGTATACCAGGCGAGGTAGCTAACATCTCCTAGCCACCGCGATAATGATAAGGGAGAGACACGCAAACTCCAAATATACAACAGCAGGCATTGTCAGGGTTGGGATCGAACCCACGACCTCCTATATACCAGGCGAGGTAGCTAACATCTCCTAGCCACCGCGATAATGATAAGGGAGAGACACGCAAACTCCAAATATACAGCAGCAGGCATTGTCAGGGTTGGGATCGAACCCACGACCTCCTGTATACCAGGCGAGGTAGCTAACATCTCCTAGCCACCGCGATAATGATAAGGGAAAGACACGCAAACTCCAAATATACAGCAGCAGGCATTGTCAGGGTTGGGGCCGAACCCACGACCTCCTGTATACCAGGCGAGGTAGTTAACATCTCCAAGCCACCGCGATAATGATGAGGGAGAGACACGCAAACCCCAAATATACAGCAGCAGGCATTGTCAGGGTTGGGATCGAGCCCACGACCTCCTGTATACGAGGCGAGAGAGTCACCATCTCGCCACCGTGCTTTGGTGCAGCTTAGATACCTTGGAGTCGTTTTGAGTCATCAATCTTTCTGGTATGTGTGCCAATCAGTGCCCTGGAGCCAAGGTGACTTCCTGCTGCTCATATAAGCAACGAGGCAGTGCTGCCCGCCTACTGCTTACAGCCCTGCAGCACAGCCAGTGGTGCTAAGTCCACGTTCCTATGGCGAGGGCGAGTCTGATATTATGGGACACCCACTGTTGACTTGCTCATAAAGTGGTGATACGTTTATCGACCCCGGAGGCAGGGAGGGTGATGGGTTGCGTCAATCAAACTCCGCCGCTGGGCCGCTGTGGATCTTACTCGGATGTTCATGGAACTTGCCGCTGAAAAATGACACTTGGGATGGGTGAATGCAACTTGGGATAGTTGAATGGAACTGGGATGGGTGAATGGAACTGGGATGGGTGACTGCAACTGGGATGGGTGAATGCAACTGGGATAGTTGAATGCAACTTGGGATGGGTAAATGGAACTGGGATGGGTGACTGCAACTGGGATGGGTGAATGCAACTGGGATAGTGGAATGGAACTTGGGATGGGTGAATGTAACTTGCCAACGCAATGTCTTGTTGCAGGAACATCACTTACAAGGAGCCAGAAGAGGTGACGTCACACGCACTCACCTTCTGACACTCAACCCACACTGTTGAGGATGGGGCCAAGTGTGTGTGTGCGTGTGCGTTGTCTTTGTGTGTTGGTATGGTGTGTGTCTATGAGCGTGTATGTGTAGCTGGGAGCGGTTGTGTAAAACTGTTAGCGCTACGAACCCGGGGACCCGAGTTCGATTCCTGCTCACGGCCAACACCAGTGATAATATAATTATCTGAAAAGGTCATGGGCCTCCCCTAGGTCAACTCAGCATCAAATTAGTACCGAGTGCTATGTGTAAACATCGCCACTAGGGAGACAAAGGCGGCCGGGCATGGTGCTGGCTTACCCACTCCCTCGTGTGTCGTTCGCGCCTTCATAGGTGCTCGCTAACAGCACTTGCCCCAACAGTCTGTTAAAGGCTATACGGGGAATCTTTAATTTTAGTTTTATGTGTGTCTATGGGGAGCGGTCGTGTAGCATTTCGCGCGCCGTGCGACCCGAGTTCGATTCCCGCTCATGGCCACCAACACCAGTGACGATTATGTGAACTCATCGTCCTCCCCTGGATCGACTCAGCCTCAAATTAGTATCTGGTGTCAGTGTGTAAACATCACCATTTGGGAGACAAAGGCGGCCGGGCGTGGTGCTGGCCCACCCACCCTCTCGTGTGCCATTCTGGCCTCGCTAAACACCACTTGCCCCAACAGTCTGTGAAGGCTACACGGGGCATCTGTGCATTGGTGTGTATATCTGCGTGTGTTTCCACGTGACCTCGCTGTGCAGTTTCTGAGCTTGGATGGCAACAGTTTGAGCACTCGGGAGCTGCTGCGTCTCGGCAAAAGCCACTTCAAGATCAAGGTGAGGCCCACAGGGCAGGTCACCAGGTCACCAGGTCATTGGGTTGCAGGCCAATGAGTCAGCAGGTCACGAGGACACGGGCAGACACCGTGAGGTTCACCTTGCCCCACTGCACCGTGGGGCATCGCTCCACCTCCATCGTGGAGCCCTGCTCCATTGTGGGGCTTGCCTCAAACAGCTCCACCGTGGGGCCAGGCTCCACCGTGAGGCTTCCCTCCGCCGTGGGGCCACTCATGCTGCCCCTGTGTCTCCTCAGCTCACGGAGGAGGCCCAGGTCAGGATCAGGAAATCGCGCGAGCTGCTGGAGACGATCATCCAGGAGAACAAAGGTCAGCCCAGGGTCACACCAAAGGTCACGCTGAACACGGTCTTGCTGCAGTTTGTCAAGGTTACACTGAACACGTGTGTAGTGTCACCGTGTCACTCCTGCACTAAACACGTGGTGTCACAGTGTCACACCTGCACTGAGCATGTGGTGTCACTGTGTCACACCTGCACTGAACACGTGGTGTCACTGTGTCACACCTGCACCCGTGTGTGCACCACAGTGGTTTACGGAATCACGACGGGATTTGGCAAGTTCGCCCGCACGGTCATCCCAAGCAACAAGCTCAAGTGAGCAAGCATCACGCAGCATCACACCACTACTACCACACAGCATCACACCACTACCACCACACAGCACCACACCACTACTACCACACAGCACTACACCACCACCACCACCACACAGCACCACACCACTACCACCACACAGCACCACACCACCACCACCACACAGCACCACACCACCACCACACAGCACCACACCACTACTACCACACAGCACTACACCACCACCACACAGCACCACACCACTACCACCACACAGCACCACACCACCACCACCACACAGCACTACACCACCACCACACAGCACCACACCACTACTACCACACAGCACCACACCAACACCACACAGCACCACACCACTACTACCACACAGCACCACACCACTACCACCACACAGAACCACACCACCACCACACCACCACCACCACAACATCACCA
The DNA here is from genome assembly GCF_015708825.2 of Lethenteron reissneri. NCBI lineage: Eukaryota > Metazoa > Chordata > Hyperoartia > Petromyzontiformes > Petromyzontidae > Lethenteron > Lethenteron reissneri. Next base: position 31,947 of record NW_026891440.1, read on the forward strand.
CACAGCACCACCACCACACAGCACCACTGCCACCACACAGCACCACACCACCACCACACAGCATCACACCACTACCACCACTACCACCACTCCACCACCACACAGCACCACACCACCACCACACAGCACCACACCACCACCACATAGCACCACACCACCACCACACAGCACCAGACAGCACCACACCAACACCACCACACAGCACCACACCACCACCACCACATAGCACCACACCACCACACAGCACCAAACAGCACCACACCACCACCACACAGCACCACACCACCACCACCACATAGCACCACACCACCACCACACAGCACCAGACAGCACCACACCAACACCACCACACAGCACCACACCACCACGGGTGATGATGTCGCGTCTCTGTCGTCGCAGGGAGCTGCAGGAGAACCTCATCCGCTCGCACGCAGCAGGTGAGGAGGGGGGCTGGCGGCGCGTCGGGGCCAGGGGTTGCCACCTGTGCTGCGGGCACCGGCGTCTCTCCGCCCGGGTGGCAGCAACTGATTCATCGTCACAGCGAATTGTCCTGTTCTGACTGGCCCAGTGCAAGCCTACCACTCACTCACACGCACGCTCAGCCACCCGCCCGCCCGCTCAGTCACCCACCCACTGACCCGTTTGCCCACTCACTCACTCACCCACCAACTAGCGATGTCACCCATCCGGGTTTGGTCCGTGCAAAGGTGGTAATTCTCCCGCGGTGGCATCGCCTGTGCCGTGCAGCTGTGATGCCCGCGCGTGACGCCGCGTGTCTGTCGCGGTGGTGCAGGAGTGGGGAAGCCCCTCCTGCCGGAGCGGACCCGCATGCTGCTCGCACTGCGGATCAACGTCCTGGCCAAGGGCTACAGCGGCATCTCCCCAGAATCCATCAGCCGCATGATCAGCGCATTCAACGGTGAGGCCGTGCCCCGAGCTGTCTCCAGCATCGCGGCCTTCAGCGTCGACATCTCCAGCATCACGATCTCTTGAATCACGATCTCCAGCATCAACATCTCAGCATCACAATCTATTGAATCACGATCTCTAGAGTCACCATCTCTAGAATCGCGATCTCCAGCGTCACGATCTCCAGCATCACCATCTCTAGGATCACAATCTCTAGAATCACGATCTCCAGCATCAACATCTCAGCATCATAATCTATTGAATCACGATCTCTAGAGTCACCATCTCTAGGATCACAATCTCTAGAATCACGATCTCCAGCATCAACATCTCAGCATCATAATCTCTGGAATCTTGATCTCCAACATCAACATCTCCAGCATTACGATCTCCCACGTTACAATCTCTATAAATCACGGTCTCGAGAGTCACGAGTATGTGCGTGCGTGTGCGTGTGTGCAGCGTCGTGTCTGCCCTACGTGCCGGAGAAGGGCACGGTGGGGGCGAGCGGGGACCTGGCCCCCCTGGCGCACCTCGCGCTCGGCCTCATGGGCGAGGGGAAGATGTGGTCGCCCAGGAGCGGTTGGGCCGATGCGAAATACGTACGCCACGCGAGAACACACGCACACACGCGCACGCACACACACACACCCGCACACACACGCTCACATGCACACACACGCGCACACACACACGCGCACACACACGCACACACGCACGCATACACGCACACACACGCACACACACACGCGCACGCACGCACGAAGACAAAGATCCCACGTGTGACCTTAACAGACTGTAGGAGCAAGCGCTGTTAGTAGCGAGCACCTATGAAGGCCGGCACGGCATACGAGGGAGCGGGTGGCCAGCAGCACGCTGGACCGCCTTTGTCTCCCCAATGGCGATGTTTCATTTGAGGCTGAGTCTACCTAGGGGAGGTCCAAGACCGGTTCAGATAACCGTCAGTACACGTGCACACACACACGCATACACACATTCACACACACACACAGCGGCCGTTCGCCACTAAGTTGCGGGGATGTGACCACGGGGAGTTTGTGCCATGCCAGGTGCACTCTGACGTGGTGCGGAAGTTGCTTTTATTGAGACGCTAAGTGGTTTTCCTATGGACTGACTCAACCCCACCATAGGAATGTGGAATCTCCACCGCTGGCTCTCCAGGGGCTCTGTACAGGCGATGAGCACGCACGCCTCAATGCTCATAGCAGCCGTCGCAACAACAGGAGTTCACTGTGACTCTGTCTCTTCCAGGTGCTGCAGGCTCATGGACTTTCTCCGATATCGTTCCGCCCCAAGGAGGTAGGGCACGCGGTGTCACTGCTGCAGCTGCCTCCTCGCTACAGCCACTGCTGCAGCTGCCTCCTCGCTACAGCCACTGCTGCAGCTGCCTTGCCGCTACAACTACTGCTGCAGCTGCCTTGCCGCTACAGCCACTGCTGCAGCTGCCTCCTCGCTTGCCGAGACAAAGCCCTCGCCGAGGGCTCACGACTCGAGCCGAGCTCTGACGATTGTTGCTGCTGCTGCTACTGCTGCTACTGCTCTGACTGATGCGACTGTTGCTGCTCGGACTGATGCTACTACTGCTACTACTGCTGCTGCTGCGACTACTGCTGTTTCTGCTACTACTGTTGCTGCTCCGACTGCTGCTTCCGCTACTGCTGCTGCTGCTGCTACTACTGCTGCTACTGCTACTACTGCTGCTACTGCTCCGACTGCTGCTTCTGCTACTGCTGTTGCTACTGTAGTAAGTATATGGAGGCTTGACGACAGGATCGGAGGCACACTTATTTATTACACCAACACAGTTATTTACAGGTCACTGGGCTACAGGGATTTCTCGACAGCTAACCCCTCTAACCTATACCAATTCCTCCACTACGGGACTAGGGGAGGCTATCTGTCCCAGCTTGGTTAAGCTGGGATCCCGGCTCCCTGAGTCACCAGACCAGCTTCGTCTGGGCTCTCGGGGCCACGCCACCGGCTTGCCCTGGTCGGCCCTTATAAGGACAGCGAGCCAGGGGAGCTCTGGGGCCTACACTAGCTGGTCTTCCGTCTTCTCTGGTTATAGCTGAGTCCCGACTCCCGAGCCTTTCGGCTCATCACCTTTTATAGGACTTGCCCCCAAGGGGGGGCCCGTGGGGGATACACATGCGGACGTCGGTGCGAGCGCCACCCTTGTGTACGGCCGTAACCCCGCCCCTTGTGTTTGTTGGCCATCCGTGGCCATGCATAATCACACCTCAACATTCGTAGACATGCGCAATTACACCTCTACATCACCCCCCCCCCTGTACAGCTCGCAGCCGTCCCCGGCTGCAAAAAAAAAAAAAAATCAGAATAAAGGTGCATCCCTCACAAAAACCCCGTGTGTGCCTCGCGTAATTTTTAACAAGAACAAGAACAACGAGAGGAAGAGAGAGAGAGAGAAAAAAAAATAACCCGACGCACCCCCCCCGGATAACACCCCAAAACCAACATATATATACACTCCGGACGTCACCTTTCCCATCGTCCGCAAGGCCCCCCAACGGCCGACCTCACAACACCCCTCCCCTCTTGTCCGCAAGGCCCCCCAACGGCCGACCTCACAAAAGTCTGCGCGTTTTGGCGCGCGTTCTCGCGGCGGGTCCGTCACAAGGGCCCGTCCCGGCATGCTCAGTGACGGTTGTTGACGGTCCGGGTGCAAGAGGGTCAGGCTCCGCTGCCGAGTGACCCCCGACCCCTCCGGGAGGGGTTGGTGGGCGTGGGCCCGTCACTCCTGTTTCACCTGGGGGCGGAACAGTTGGCGTCAGGTAAGGCGAGTGCAGCGACGACGGGGAGTCGGCGACACCCTCACACGTTTGGCCATGCGTGTGTGTGAACCCCGGGGCGGCGTGACGAATGGTTTTAACCTTGAGGGGTGCACATACCACCGGCGCCTCCCCCATTTGACGCGAACACATTGCGGCCGCAAAACCTGCACGACCTCCACTGGCCCCCGCCACGGCCGTACCAATTTCGACGAGGTTGCCAGCGGCACCTGAGGACAGTGCAACCACGCCCTGTCCCCTGGTACCCATTTGACCACCTGCACCCGCCCCAACCGAAGCCTCTCGTTCGCCTTCTGGCGGAGTTCAGAATTTTGCACGGCCGCTTCCCGCGCCTCAGACAATTGAGCGATGTTAAATTTAACGTGTTCGGACAACTTAGACTTCGCCTGGAGCGCCGAGAGCTTCAGCTGGGTCGCCACAGGAGGGTTAACTTCGCGCCCATACATTAAAAAGAAAGGGGAAAATCCGGTGGCCGCATGGGGAGCCATTCTGTAGGCCTGCAACACACCGGCTATGCGGAGGTCCCAATCCGTCTGGGATACCGACACCTGCTGGGACAGCATGGACGTGATGGTCCGATGCAGCCGTTCCACCATCCCGTCAGTTTGTGGGTGATACGGAGAGGTCCGAACCTTCTCCGTACCCAAGAGGTCGCACACCTCACGTAGGAGTTTACCAGAAAAATTCCTACCCTGGTCAGTAAGCAGCCGTTCCGGAGCATCCTTGTCGAGGACATAGCCCTGGACAAAGGCCTCCGCGATGGCTGCTGCCGATTGGTTCGCCAGGGGCCAGGCCATAGGCCATCTCGTGAAGTATTCAACCCCCGTTAGTAAATACCTATTGCCCCTGGGTGTAGCGGGAAATGGGCCAAGTATGTCCAGAGCGACGAGCTCGTTAACCCTGGAAACTTTTATGGACTGCAGCGGAGGGTTGGACCCCCTAGCAGGTGGCTTCCTCTGCGCGCATTGCGTGCACGACCCCAAGAGGTCCCCCACGTCCTTTTCCATGCCCGGCCAGAAGAAATCTAGCTGGAGCGTGGCAAAGGTCTTATGAACCCCCAAGTGCAGAAGCCGCTCATGAACAGCCCATACCACCTTACCCCTTAAAGCAGCAGGCACCACGAGCCGCTGGCGCCGGGTTTTACCATTCCAGTGCATTAAAAGTCCCTGGAACAACCCCCACGAGTCAACGTTTTCCACCCCCTGGCCAATCCCCCCGGCGCGACGGCGCAGAGCGAGGAGGGAGGTGTCCTCCATTTGGAGGCGACCCCATTCCGCGACTGACAACCCCAGCAACGAATCCCTCCCTTCTTGCTCGATAGGACCCGAAACCGAAGGTGCATCAGCAGCGGCCACGAGGACCGAATCGGTGGTGACGTTCGGAGACCTACAACGCCCCGAACCCAAGAGGCACGCGCACTCCGAAGTGGGTGGCAATCGCGACAGGGCGTCAGCGTTCGTGTGGCGGAGACCCTTACGATATGTGGTGACAAAGTCATAGTCTTGGAGAATCTCCAACCATCGAGACAACTGGCCCGATGGTTGTTGAACCCGCAGGGCGTATTGTAGGGCCGCATGATCTGTACGGACGGTGAACCGCCGACCGTACAGATACGGGCGGTACTGCTGAATGAAATAAACAATCGCCAATAATTCCCGACGGGTAACGCAGTACCGCTGTTCGGCTGGAGACAGTACCCGACTACCGTAAGCCACCACATGCTCTACGCCCCCAATGAGCTGGGACAGCACGCCCCCGATGCCCGTGTTACTTGCATCTGTATCGAGCAAGAAGGGTTGTGAAAAATCCGGGTAATTCAACGGCGGCGCCCCCACCAAAGCATTCCGGAGGGCGCGAAAAGAAGCCTCCTCCTCCGGCCCCCAATGAAACCTGACTCCCTTGGACGTCAAGGCATGCAAAGGTTTCGCAATCGTAGCGAAGTCAGCCACAAATCGCCGATAATACGACGCGAACCCAATGAAACTCCTGACCTCTCCCACAGAGGTGGGAGTCGGCCAGGAGCTGACGCATTCCGTTTTGGCGGGATCAGTGGATATCCCCGAGCGCCCAACAATGTGACCCAAATATCGCACCGATTCGCGGAGTAAATGGCACTTCTGTGGTTTAAATTTCAAATTGGCAGCCCGCATTTTGAGAAAAACAGCACGCAACCTCTGGAGGTGTTCCTCGAAGGATTTGCTAAAGACGATGACATCGTCTAAGTAAATCAAACACGAATCCCATTGCAACCCTGCCAAGACCAATTCCATTAACCGCTGAAAAGTTGCCGGCGCAGAATGTAAACCCATCGGCAAGCGGTTAAATTGGAAGAGACCCTGCGGTGTCCGAAAAGCAGTCTTAGGTTTTGATTCGTCATCCAGAGGAAGCTGCCAGAATCCAGATAGCAAATCGATGGTGGAAAAGAATTGTGCCCCCGCCAAGGCATCGAACCTTATCCATTCGAGGAAGCGGGTACGCATCTGCCACAGAGATTTTGTTCAGACGCCGAAAGTCGACACAAAACCGCAGTGAGCCGTCGTGTTTTTTCACCAAAACGATCGGCGCGCCCCACGGGCTATTGGAAGGGGAAATGATATCGGCGGCTAGCATGTCATCAACAGCCGATTTGACATGATCCTTTTCGGCGGGACTCAACCGAAAGGGATTTTGGCGGATTGGCGCGCTGTCACCCGTGTCAATATGGTGTCGCAGCAATTTAGTACAACCAATATCAAATTTGTGTTGACTAAAAACGTCAGCAAATTCGCTCAGAAGAACTCGCAGCTGCGCGCGCTGCGAGTCGGACAGGTCCACTGAACCCGCGCAAAGCGCATCCAGCCAACCGTCATCACAGTCCGAATGCGGTCGCGACGGAGGATCGGTGGATACCTGACCCACGAGTGGTTCCTCATAGGGTACCGGCGTTGCGTGTGCAAGCACGGTCCCTTGAGGAACCACGGCCGTTCGCGATCCCACATTAAGGACTGCAATGAAGGGGTCCCCATCCCCTCTCACCATGGTCTGAGCCGCGAGCAAATCTGGTCCATTTACCCCGGCCCGAGATGGTCCCAACAAGACCCCCCGATCCGCAACCCCTTCATTAAACGGCCGACGCAATCTAAGAGGGACGAGCATCTGAGCCCCCGGAGGCACGCGCACAGTTTTTGTGACGAGCGCCTGCACGGTGGCAAACGCCCGACGCTCCGTGGTGGGGGAAGACAGAAATGTAACGCGTCGGCCCGATGGGAGCTCAATGCACCCTTGGTCAATAAGGATGCGGATGGGCATTTTGGCCAGAAAATCCGTCCCCAACAGGCACGGAACCGCGAGTGAGGAGGAAACCAAAACAGGCCCGGATAATTTAATGTCCCCAATGCAGATAGTGGCGCGGATTTGGCCAATAATGCCCAGAGAGCCCCCGTTAGCGGCATAGCACGGCACGTCAACAGGGAGCAAGGGACGACTTTGAACGGGAAGGATGTTATAAATTAAATCAGATATAATGGTCGCCGATGCCCCTGTGTCAATTAAAATCCGCACCTCTACCCCATCAATGTGACCGACCACGACCGATGATCCCGCCGACGCAGCAACGACACGATGGGCGAGCTCCGACCACTGACCCGGTTGGAGCGCCCGCCGCATTACCGAACGATCGCGCGCGACGGATGGGGAATTTGGAGCCCTGTTTAGGTGGGCGCGTGAGTGTGTGTCGGATGTGTGCGTGGGCCAAACGTGTGAGGTGCCGCGACTCGCCGTATTTCTCTGCTGGAGCTTGGGAGGAAACGGCGTGGCGTCCTGACGAGGTGTCGCCCCGCGCTGATGGGGAGCCCGGCATCCTGACGCAACGTGGCCTTGCAGGCCACAGTTGTAGCAGCGTGTGAGCGCCCCCGATGTCCTGGGCTGCTCCTGGCGGCTCGGTCCATTCCGAGCCTGTGGTACTGCCGCTCTCCATTCCCCTCGCCGCTCCACCCCGCAGACCTCCTCCGATGGGAGGGCGGTAGCCGCCATGGCATGGCTGGCCGCCCCCTTTGCCGCCTTTCGACGAAGGGACCGCAAGCCCCCGTGGATGTGGCGCGCGACCAGCAGGGACGACATCTCTGAGTCGTCTTGAGCCAGGACGTTGACGTCCAGCTCATCAGCGAGTAGCAGCAGCTTCTCAGCCACCATGGCATCCACTCCTTCCTCGTCCATCCTTGGGAAAGCAGCCTTCGCTAGAGCCAGGAGAGCAGTCCGGAAGGCCAGAGGTGATTCGTTGGTGCCCCGACGCCGATCGTGGAAAAGCTGCCTGCAGTCCGAAGGCGGCCCATAGACGGCTGACAGCAGCTGCAACGCCAGGTGTAGGGTGGCGCGCTTTTCCCTCGGCGCCGAGGTGAGGGTAGCCAGGGCGTCGTTGTCCAGCATCGCTGGCAGCGCGCGTAGAGCCTCGGCGTCCGTCCAGTTCGCCATCTCCTGATGAGCGATGAACCGTCTCTTGAAGCCGCCCCAGTCTCCGTCTGCGCCTACGAATTCTTTCAGAGGTGGCAGACGCTGCTGCAAGGCGACGTCCGTGGCTGTAGATCGCTCTCCGTCGCTCCCCGCCGATGATACAGTGTGGGCGGGCTGTGCACATGGCATCGCCGGTCGCTCCGATGTTGACGCGCCGGCCGGTGTTGATGATGTCACGGCTTGTGCTTGGCGCTCAGCAGTCACGTGACGCGGGCCGGCCCCGCCGTCCGCTCGCACTGTAGAGATGGCGGGAAATTTAACCGCCAGCCGCGTCGGGGTGGCGGGAAACGTTGCCGCGCGCCGGCTGCTGTCGTCGACCCGCGCTGCCCCTCCAGCCCCCAGCCGCGTGATCTCCTCCAACGCAGCGGCGGCGGCGTAGAGCAGTTCCGCCAGGCGGGAGTGGGCCAGCCGGAGTCCTTCAGCCGACGCATCCCCCCCCTCTTGTCGTAGCGGCACGGGCGTACTTGGCCCCGGCTGCTCCGATCCGACCCCGGCCATCTCTGGTGTTGAATCGGCCGCGGCGTCTTCCATCTCCGACTCCTTGGTACGTGTCGTCCCTCGTGTGTCCATCGTTTGGACGTTTTACTTCTGACACCAGATGTAGTAAGTATATGGAGGCTTGACGACAGGATCTGAGGCACACTTATTTATTACACCAACACAGTTATTTACAGGTCACTGGGCTACAGGGATTTCTCGACAGCTAACCCCTCTAACCTATACCAATTCCTCCACTACGGGACTAGGGGAGGCTATCTGTCCCAGCTTGGTTAAGCTGGGATCCCGGCTCCCTGAGTCACCAGACCAGCTTCGTCTGGGCTCTCGGGGCCACGCCACCGGCTTGCCCTGGTCGGCCCTTATAAGGACAGCGAGCCAGGGGAGCTCTGGGGCCTACACTAGCTGGTCTTCCGTCTTCTCTGGTTATAGCTGAGTCCCGACTCCCGAGCCTTTCGGCTCATCACCTTTTATAGGACTTGCCCCCAAGGGGGGGCCCGTGGGGGATACACATGCGGACGTCGGTGCGAGCGCCACCCTTGTGTACGGCCGTAACCCCGCCCCTTGTGTTTGTTGGCCATCCGTGGCCATGCATAATCACACCTCAACATTCGTAGACATGCGCAATTACACCTCTACACTACTACTGCTGCTGCTCCGACTGCTGCTTCTGCTACTGCTGCTCCGACTGCTGCTACTGCTGTTGCTGCTACTACTGCTGCTGCTACTACTGCTGCTGCTACTGCAGCTGCTACTGCTGCTGCTACTGCTGCTACTGCTACTGCTGCTCCAACTGCTGCTGCTACTACTGCTGCTCCAACTGCTGCTGCTACTACTGCTGCTACTGCTGCTTCTGCTCCGACTGCTGCTACTGCTGTTGCTGCTACTACTGCTGCTGCTACTATTGCTGCTGCTACTGCTGCTACTGCAGCTGCTACTGCTGCTGCTACTGCTGCTACTGCTGCTCCGGTGGCTGCGTGTATTCCCACTGAATAAATTCCGGGGTAATTTGGCAAATTTGGACCGTGGCGTCGGCCGCCTCTTGCGAACGACGCCACGGGATCTCTAACGTCCAGGGTGAAGAAGAGCAGACGGCGCGTGGCAATATTGTCACGGCTCATGCTGCAGCAGCAGTTAACCGGGGCGGCCGCTTAAGCCGAACCGTGGGATCTGTTGCAACAAGAGGGTGACGACGCTGCCGCCGCTGGGCCAGCCGCCCCGTGGGCAGTGGGACAGAGAAACGAGACACCCGTGCGTCTCTGCACACACCAATATGCAGCGTGCACAATCAGAACCTTCATTCGTGCTGCAGGGGCAATCGGATGAGCTGCAAGCATTTTCTTTTCCTCGCAGATGTCCAGTAGGGGCACGGAGTCAGTAATTTACAAGAAACAATGCAAAGACGCGATAGGAGCGGGAAGGTAACCAAATGTCAAAACATTCAAACTAAAACTAAACTTGTTACTTCACCAGGTGAAGCCACGATGGGCTATTCGCTTCTTTTTCAGAAGCAACCTGGCCACAAATGATGGTACTTCCAGCCCATTGGTCAGTCTTCATCACACTGCAGAGCTGTCGAAATTAGACTCCGGGTTTGACCTCCTTTCAGTGGTAATCTCCTGCCAATGACAACTCTGCAGTGCTGCGGCATTTGTTGCGCTGATGAGACCCGAGACGGACAATCCAGTGCGCCTGAACTCTGTAAAAGCCTCGTCGTGTTGGGGGAGAGTTGCAGAGGGCACCGGCCGTGCAGAGAGCAGAGAGAGGCTCTGCTTGGCAGAACACAATTTGAGTAGGGGGAGGGCAGGCAGTGGAGGCGACTAATCACGTCTGGTAATCTTCTTGGTTCTTTCGGTAAAGTCACGTAGAATGGAAATAATAAAATAATACAAATAAAACATAATATATTAATATACTTTATTATATTATTCTATTAAAATGTTTTATTTTTATTATTTTATTATTTCCATTCGACGTGACTTTACCGAAAGAACCAAGAAGATGAATCCCTGCAGTCACGAAAGCTTTAAAACGTCTGGTAATCTCAACAATTCATTAACTTAATCATTAAACCGCAAATTCACAATGTGTGTCTTTGATTTATTAAGACTTAGCTGACTCATTCACCTGCATTGTTTGGGATAGGAGATTATCTGCAGAACGATCAGCTTACGTGAACATACTCGCAATGTCGGCTTGTCCCACTATGCCCCCCCCCCCATCCTGCTGCCCCGCCCCCCCCCCTATCCCTCTTTAGGGCTCTTTGTGCGTGACAATTTATTTTCGTGAAAATTTTTTTCCAAAACTTTACACTTTTTAGGAAAAAATAAATTCTATTTAATTAACAATTGCTTAATGGTGGCAGGCAATCATCTGACCCATAGGTGGCAGCCATCTCAAGCCAGAGGACGAGAGGACTCTAGCCGCCACGCATATAAAGGATTTATAGTGAAAAACTTTGTTTTTACGGGTTATACTTGTTCTTGCACGAGATTTGCTTTCCTCGGGTCACTGAGCGAAGTTCCACCATCCTCTGACTTGCCCCCCCCCCCATCCCTCTTTAGGGCCTGGCCCTCATCAACGGGACCCAGATGATCACGGCGCTGGGGGCGGAGGCCGTGGAGCGGGCGGCCTCCATCGCCAGGCAGGCGGACGTGATCGCGGCGCTCACCCTGGAGGTGCTTAAGGGCACCACCAACGCGTTCGACAGCGGTGAGCTCCGTGGGAGGACGGGCCGTGGTTTGCCGCGGCCACCTCCCAGGTGAACACGGGGCGCCATCTCCGTTGCCGGTGGTAATTTGAAACTGAAACTGTTTTTTTATTTGGCTAGGTAAGGCCCACTGAGCTATATACAGCTCTTTTTCATAAGCGGCATGGACGTCACAGATGATAGCTCAACTTAGTGGTCTATCATGTGGACATTTATATCAGCCAAATATTCTCGGCTCAAATTTGTAAATTTCTAAAGGACCCGGAGAAAAATTCCACGCGACCACGGCTGTAGAAACACGCAAACTCTAAATATATAGCAGCAGGCATCGGGGTCGGGATCGAACCCACGACCTCCTGTATACCAGGCGAGAGGGTTAACAGCTCACCACCGCAGCCAGATGATGGAGAGGCAGCCAATGTTTCTGCGAAGAGTGGCAAAAGCGATCGGTCGTCCACTCAGCCTCGCGCCAATCTCGCGTAGCGCACGGACGTCGGGGTGACTGTGGCCGGCGAGCGTAATGCGTGCCCTCTCCGGCAGACATCCACGAGCTGCGTCCTCACCCGGGGCAGAAGGAGGTGGCTTTCCGCTTCCGCTCCCTGCTCGACTCGGACCACCACCCGTCCCAGATCGCCGGTCTCCACGCGCCCCACCACACCAACCCACAGCCTGCTCCACCACCACCACCACCGCACCGACTCAATACCCCACACGCCTCCAATCCCTGCACCGCACACACTTTCTCACCGCCGCACTCAATCAGCGGAAGTTTGAGTCACGCGGCCCAAACCCCTGCGGGTGATCTGAGTAACGCGTGGATTGTGCCGTCCCACAGAGAGCCACAGGTTCTGTGACCGGGTCCAGGACGCGTACACGCTGCGCTGCTGCCCGCAGGTACCGCCGCGACCGTGTCCGCACACTCGATCACGTGTGCTCGCTGAGCGAGAGCGTGAGAGGCGTGTGTGTGTATGTGCGAGTGAGGGACGTGTGTGTGTGTATGTGCGAGTGAGAGACGTGTGTGTGTGTGTCTGCGCGACTGAGGGACTTGTGTGTGTCTGTGCAAGATGTGTGCGAGTGAGAGACGTATGTGTGTGTGTCTGCGCGAGTGAGGGACTTGTGTGTGAGCGGTAGTGTAGCGGTTAGCACGCTGCGCTACAAACCCGGCGACCCGGGTTCGATTCCCGCTCACGGCCAACACCAGTGGCGATTATTTGAACCAGTCCTGGGCCTCCTCTAGGTCGACTTAGCCTCAAATGAGTACCTGGTGCGATGTGTAAACATCGCCACTGGGGAGACAAAGGCGGCCGGGCGTGGTGTTGGCCACCCACCCCCTCGTGTGCCGAGTCGGCCTTTATAGGTGCCTGCTAACAGCACTTGCCTCGACAGTCTGTTAAGGCTATATGGGGGATCTTTGTCTTTGTGCAGCCAGGGGTTCAGTGACCGTGTGCAAGATGCAGTGAATGACACTGCCCGCCCTTGCAGGATTGCCCAGTCCTTTAAGCTGACAGAGTTTGATATATCACAGTTGGGTAAAACTGCTGCCCTTCTGCCCCGTGAGCTGCCCTGTGTCCCGTGTTGTTGTCCAGGTGCACGGCATCGTGAATGACACCATCAGCTTTGTGCAGAAAGTCATCCAGACGGAGATGAACAGCGCGACCGACAACCCCGTATCCACACACCTGCAGCTCGCACCCCACACGGATACACAAACACGGCACAATACACACAAAGACATACACAATAGGAACACCAACTCAAAAGCACCACCACCACACCTATAAAGATAAAGATCCCCCAGTATAGCCTCATCAGACTTTTGGGGCAAGTGCTGTTAATAGCGAGCACCACCTATGGAGGCCGGCACGACACACACGAACACAGCACAACCAACAACAAGAAGCGCCATTCGCCACTAAGTGGCGGTGACATCACCACGGTGACTGTGCCAGGCCAGGTGCACTTTGAGGCCACGTGAAGTGTCGAAGGGCTCGCTGGCAGGAGGTAAATGGGACAGACCCAGCAGGTGCCATAGATTGACTGACCGAGATGACTGGCAGATGCACCAGCTGTACCCACTATTGTGTCAACAGCACAACACACACATCTACACTAGCAAACACATAAAGGCCGTAATTATACTATATATTGAGGGGGACACATTCCCCCCAATATCAAATATGCTCAAAATGCCCCCCCCCCCCAATATATTGCTATAAAATAAAATAATGTTTATATGATTGTAGTTATGGTTGTACTTTATTAATCCATAATCTCTGCCATTACATACAATGAAACAAGAAAAGCAATGTAATACAATACACTATTAGACATTATTGTAAAAAATAAATAAAAAGTCCATCCTATGTGTTAGTGAATTTTTTTTATATTTTAGGCAGGAAATTCGTTTTCAAATTTAGATTTTTTTTTTTTCTGGGGGGGGGGACCTCCAGACCCCCTGGAAGATTTGGCCCTCCACAATGATGACTCCATGGCTACGGCCTTGAAACACACACAAATAATCACCAACACACCTATACAGCAACATCACACACACACACAAATCGGCAACACAAACACGGCAGCCTCACGATCCTTGACAGCAGCGCGAGATGGTGTTTTACGAGCGAGGCGAGACCATCTCCGGGGGCAACTTCCACGGAGAATACCCTGCGAAGGTCAGTCACCTCCTCTCGTCAGCTCGATCAAACTGAAGCAATTATGTTTTGGTTCTCGTTAACTTTTGCTTGACTCTGGATTCACTTCACCGGCGTTCCATCCACGAGCACGTGGACACAGAGCCGGCCCAGCCACTAAGCGACCCTTGCAATTGCAAAGGGCCCCGTGGCCAGCAGAGGGCCCCCTAGAGTCACTGTTAGCTCGTGGGTGAAAAAAAATCATACATCAAAGGGGCCTCCAACCAAATTTTGCTTAGGGCCCCCAAAGGTCTAGGGCCGGCTCTGCGTGGACATCAAGTTCCCTGTCCGCGCATCAAAATCCACCCGCGGCCTTGCATCCTCCTTCACTCTACAACCTCCTCCCCTACTGGGCCTCAGGCTTGAATGAGGGCACTTTGAGAGCTGGCGCTCAAACCCAAGTGGCTTTTGGGACTTTAATTTTCACCGTGGGAGAGTTGACGGGCAACGTCTCTCTGCCCGCGTGGAGGCTGGCGACCGGCTTCAGGGGCGACCTGCGCTGGCTTCCGCTGGCCGGACGGAGACGCTATACGTTCGCACTCATTGCGCAAAAAGTGCTTGCCACGAATGAACCACCAATAATTCTAGATTTGAAGCTTTCGTGACTGCAAGGATTCATATTCTTAAGTTTTTTCGGTAAAGTCACGTAGGTAAAAAAGTTGTCACAAACCATAACAAAGGCTCACCCTCTTAAGCCTCACCTTACCATATGAATAAAAATTGTGCTGTACTTGGCCCTTCCCCCCTCTCCAACCATTATATAAACGGAGTGGTATCGCCTGCAATCTCTCATTTACTTGATACAGCTGTCGTGGCTGTGACGGTTCCACCTGAAGACGGAAGCTTGTGTTGCCTCCGAAACGTCGTGATTTTTATTTTATTTTACTTTTATTAATTTTAATGTTTTTACCTGCGTGACTTTACCGAAAAAACCTAAGAATATGAACCACCAATAACCTCGCCGATCTCGTCAAGAGCATAATAAACCATCGCGCAAACTGCGGTCGTTCTCGCAGAAGCGGCAGCTTTCGGATGTCGATTGAACAAAGGCGGTGGTCACCGCATCGCGTGGCGCTTTCGGGTGCGCTTCTGCGGCCGTCTGGAACGCTCTTCCTGCCGATGTTAGGAAGCAAAGGGGATTGCGTGAATTTCAATGCGAAGAAAGTCGGGGCAGTCGGGATCAGACTTTAGTCCTCTCTGACACACACAGACAGACGCACACAGATACCATCACAATTACTCATACACACAGATACCATCACAATTACACATACACACAGACACTATCACAATTGCATACACAGATACTATCATAATTACATACACACACATATACTATCACAATTACACAGATACTATCATAATTACACATACACACAGATACCATCACAATTACACATACACAGATACTATCACAATGACACTCACAGACACGATGACAATTACACATACACACAGATACTATCACAATTATATACACAGATACTATCACAATTACACACTCACAGACACGATGACAATTACACGCGCAGAGAGCAGAGATGCGCACTCTCACAAATACACCGGAACCCAACACCCTAACACACCGCAAATGTCAAAACATTCTCCCCACACAGACACGCACTGTCACAAAGAGACAGAGGAAAATGATCCCCCGAGATAGCTTCGAAACAGACTGTTGGTGAGCACCTATTGAGGCCAGTCCGGCACACGCGGTCAGAATTCGAATTCCAGCCAACTTGGGGGGGTGGTCCCACGTGGTGTGGGTGAGACCCGTGCGCTCTGCTGCGGGGTGCACGGACGTCGCGAATGTAGGGTCCTTGTGATGGCACCTCCTATTGCTGTGATGGCACCTCCTATTGCTGTGATGGCACCTTCTATTGCTCTGATGGCACCTCCTATTGCTGTGATGGCACCTTCTATTGCTGTGATGGCACCTTCTATTGCTGTGGTGGCACCTTCTATTGCTGTGATGGCACCTCCTATTGCTGTGATGGCACCTCCTATTGCTGTGATGGCACCTTCTATTGCTGTGGTGACACCTTCTATTGCTGTGGTGGCACCTTCTATTGCTGCGATGGCACCTTCTATTGCTGCGATGGCACCTTCTATTGCTGTGATGGCACCTCCTATTGCTGTGATGGCACTTTCTATTGCTGTGATGGCACCTTCTATTGCTGTGATGGCACCTTCTATTGCTGTGATGGCACCTTCTATTGCTGTGATGGCACCTTCTATTGCTGTGATGACACCTCCTATTGCTGTGATGGCACCTTCTATTGCTGTGATGGCACCTTCTATTGCTGTGATGGCATCTTCTATTGCTGTGATGGCACCTTCTATTGCTGTGATGGCACCTTCTATTGCTGTGATGGCACCTTCTATTGCTGTGATGGCACCTTCTATTGCTGCGGTGGCACCTCCTATTGCTGTGGTGGCACCTTCTATTGCTCTGATGGCACCTCCTATTGCTGTGATGGCACCTTCTATTGCTGTGGTGGCACCTTCTATTGCTGTGATGGCACCTTCTATTGCTGTGATGGCACCTTCTATTGCTGTGATGACACCTCCTATTGCTGTGATGGCACCTTCTATTGCTGTGATGGCACCTTCTATTGCTGTGATGGCATCTTCTATTGCTGTGATGGCACCTTCTATTGCTGTGATGGCACCTTCTATTGCTGTGATGGCACCTTCTATTGCTGTGATGGCACCTTCTATTGCTGTGGTGGCACCTCCTATTGCTGTGATAACACCTCCTATTGCTGTGATGGCACCTTCTATTGCTGTGATGGCACCTTCTATTGCTGTGATGGCATCTTCTATTGCTGCGGTGACACCTCCTATTGCTGTGATGACACCTCCTATTGCTGTGATGGCACCTTCTATTGCTGTGATGGCACCTCCTATTGCTGTGATGACACCTTCTATTGCTGTGATGGCACCTCCTATTGCTGTGATGACACCTTCTATTGCTGTGATGGCACCTTCTATTGCTGTGATGGCACCTTCTATTGCGGTGATGGCATCTCCTATTGCTGTGATGGCACCTTCTATTGCTGTGATGGCACCTCCTATTGCTGTGATAACACCTCCTATTGCTGTGATGGCACCTTCTATTGCTGTGATGGCACCTTCTATTGCTGTGATGGCATCTTCTATTGCTGGGGTGACACCTCCTATTGCTGTGATGACACCTCCTATTGCTGTGATGGCACCTTCTATTGCTGTGATGGCACCTCCTATTGCTGTGATGACACCTTCTATTGCTGTGGTGGCACCTCCTATTGCTGTGATAACACCTCCTATTGCTGTGATGGCACCTTCTATTGCTGTGATGGCACCTTCTATTGCTGTGATGGCATCTTCTATTGCTGCGGTGACACCTCCTATTGCTGTGATGACACCTCCTATTGCTGTGATGGCACCTTCTATTGCTGTGATGGCACCTCCTATTGCTGTGATGACACCTTCTATTGCTGTGATGGCACCTCCTATTGCTGTGATGACACCTTCTATTGCTGTGATGGCACCTTCTATTGCTGTGATGGCACCTTATATTGCGGTGATGGCATCTCCTATTGCTGTGATGGCACCTTCTATTGCTGTGATGGCACCTCCTATTGCTGTGATGGCACCTTCTATTGCTGTGATGGCACCTCCTATTGCTGTGATGACACCTTCTATTGCTGTGATGGCACCTTCTATTGCTGTGATGACACCTTCTATTGCGGTGATGGCATCTCCTATTGCTGTGATGGCACCTTCTATTGCTGTGATGGCACCTCCTATTGCTGTGATGGCACCTTCTATTGCGGTGATGGCACCTTCTATTGCTGTGATGGCACCTCCTATTGCTGTGATGGCACCTTCTATTGCTGTGGTGGCACCTTCTATTGCTGTTATGGCACCTCCTATTGCTGTGATGGCACCTTCTATTGCTGTTGTGGCACCTCCTATTGCTGTGATGGCACCTCCTATTGCTGTGATGGCACCTCCTATTGCTGTGATGGCACCTTCTATTGCTGTCGTGGCACCTTCTATTGCTGTTATGGCACCTTCTATTGTTGTTGTGGCACCTCCTATTGCTGTGATGGCACCTCCTATTGCTGTGATGACACCTCCTATTGCTGTGATGGCACCTCCTATTGCTGTGATGGCACCTCCTATTGCTGTGATGGCACCTTCTATTGCTGTGATGGCACCTTCTATTGCTGTGGTGACACCTTCTGTTGCTGCAGTGACACCTCCTATTGCTGTGATGGCACCTTCTATTGCTGTGATGGCACCTCCTATTGCTGTGGTGGCACCTCCTATTGCTGTGATGGCACCTTCTATTGCTGTGGTGGCACCTTCTATTGCTGTGATGGCACCTTCTATTGCTGTGGTGGCACCTTCTATTGCTGTGGTGGCACCTCCTATTGCTGCAGCCATTCCCCGTGTGACGGTGCGGTGGGCCCGTTGCGCCAGGTGCTGGACTACTTGGCGATCGGAGTGCACGAGTTGGCGGCCATCAGCGAGCGGAGGATCGAGAGGCTGTGCAACCCATCCCTGAGCGAGCTGCCCGCGTTCCTCGTCAACGAAGGAGGCCTCAACTCGGGCTTCATGAT
The DNA here is from genome assembly GCF_015708825.2 of Lethenteron reissneri. Classification (NCBI taxonomy): domain Eukaryota; kingdom Metazoa; phylum Chordata; class Hyperoartia; order Petromyzontiformes; family Petromyzontidae; genus Lethenteron; species Lethenteron reissneri. The sequence continues at coordinate 50,683 of NW_026891440.1, forward strand.
CGCGCACTGCACCGCCGCCTCGCTCGGTACGCGGGGACACGCGCCTCTCGCACAGCCTTGCACCCTCCCGCTGGAATGAACTTCCGCTGTGCGTTAAGCAGGCCCCCTTCTTAACCTCCTTTCGTTCCTCTATTAAAGCATCACCTCCTCTTCTCCATTGCCCATTCACTTAGTCTTCCCTCCCGTCGCCCCTCCCCTCTATCCTGTCCCTCCCCCCCCCCCCCCCCACCATAGTCCCTTTTGTGAACCCAATGTGTGCCAGAGGTCGCAACCGGGTACCCGATACCCGTACCCTACCCGATACCCGGCTACCCATATCCGGCCGGGTACGGGTAGCCGTTTGCGACCCTGGTGCGGCCGGGTACTGGTACAGATAAGGAATCAAAACCCGTTTGCGACCTCTGATGTGTGCCCTCTGTTACAGTCACTCAATGCTCGGCCCTTGAATGCCCTTGCCATCTTCATCACTCTGATACCGCTTTTAAACCACGTAAAGCACATTGGGCTAAAGCTAACGTGGCCGAGATGTTAACTACCTCGCCTTGTATACAGGAGGTCGTGCGTTCAATCCCTACCCTGACGCCTGCAGCTGTATATTTTGAGTTTTCACGTTCTTCCCGTGGTTGCGTGGACTTTTCTGCGGGTCCTCGGGGTTTTCCCTCCACATTTAGAATGAACATCACGCGTTTAGACGAATTGGCTGCTATAAATTCCCACGTGAGGATAAGCCACTTGGCTGAGCTCATCATTTGTGGCGAGGTCGCTTCTGAAAGAGAGATACGAGGCTCAGCTGGGCCTTACCTGGCAAAAATTTTACAAGAAAAATAGTGCTTAATTTTCGATTTTAAGCTTTCGTGACTGCAGGGATTCATCTTCTTGGTTCTTTCGGTAATGTCACGTAGAAGGGAAATAATAAAATAATAAAAAAATTACATCTTTTATTTTATTATGTTTTATTTTTATTATTTTATTACTTCCCTTCTACGTGACTTTACCGAAAGAACCGAGAAGATTGTGTTTAGTTTTAGGTGTCTAAATATAATAGGACGTGTCCATGCGCGGTCCGCACGGACCCGGCGTGCGGATGACGCGCGCCGTGTTCAAAGTTCATGTATTAGGTGTAGCCCTGTGAGCCATTCGGCTCTTGAATCGGGTGCAACCGCAACAAACAAAAAACAAAAACATGAACAAGAAAACATCTTAAAGTGACTTTGTGAAAACAGAAAATCCAAGAAAAGACAGCTAAATATTGCAGAAAAAATCACCGTGTGACCGCTGGGTGCGTGGGGTGTGTGGCCGTGTTGTCTCCGGTCCCCGCAGTGTCGGAAAACAAGTGTCTGTGCCACCCTTCGTCCGTCGACTCCCTCTCCACCAGCGCGGCCACCGAGGACCACGTGTCCATGGGCGGCTGGGCCGCGCGCAAGGCCCTGCGCGTCATCGAGCACGTGGAGCAGGGTGTGAAGCGTGCACACACACACCGTGTAGACACGCCGTGTAGACACACACACACTGTGTATACACACTGTGTAGACACACACACACAAACCGTGTACACACACACATAGTGTACACACACACACACATAGTGTACACACACACACTGTGTACACACGCATAGTGTACACACACACCGTGTAGACACACACACTGTGTATACACACAGTGTAGACACACACACACACACCGTGTACACACACACATAGTGTACACACACACACACATAGTGTACACACACACACACTGTGTACACACGCATAGTGTACACACACACCGTGTAGACACGCCGTGTAGACACACACACTGTATACACACTGTGTAGACACACACACACACCGTGTACACACACACATAGTGTACACACACACACACATAGTGTACACACACACACACTGTGTACACACGCATAGTGTACACACACACCGTGTAGACACGCCGTGTAGACACACACACTGTGTATACACACTGTGTAGACACACACACACACACCGTGTACACACACACATAGTGTACACACACACACACATAGTGTACACACACACACACTGTGTACACACGCATAGTGTACACACACACCGTGTAGACACGCCGTGTAGACACACACACTGTGTATACACACTGTGTAGACACACACACACACACCGTGTACACACACACATAGTGTACACACACACACACATAGTGTACACACACACACACTGTGTACACACGCATAGTGTACACACACACCGTGTAGACACGCCGTGTAGACACACACACTGTGTATACACACTGTGTAGACACACACACACACACCGTGTACACACACACATAGTGTACACACACACACACATAGTGTACACACACACACACTGTGTACACACGCATAGTGTACACACACACCGTGTAGACACGCCGTGTAGACACACACACTGTGTATACACACTGTGTAGACACACACACACACACACCGTGTACACACACACATAGTGTACACACACACACACATAGTGTACACACACACACACTGTGTACACACGCATAGTGTACACACACACCGTGTAGACACGCCGTGTAGACACACACACTGTGTATACACACTGTGTAGACACACACACACACACCGTGTACACACACACATAGTGTACACACACACACACATAGTGTACACACACACACACTGTGTACACACGCATAGTGTACACACACACCGTGTAGACACGCCGTGTAGACACACACACTGTGTATACACACTGTGTAGACACACACACACACACCGTATACACACACACATAGTGTACACACACACACACATAGTGTACACACACACACACTGTGTACACACGCATAGTGTACACACACACCATGTAGACACGCCGTGTAGACACACACACTGTGTATACACACTGTGTAGACACACACACACACACCGTGTACACACACATAGTGTACACACACACACACATAGTGTACACACACACACACTGTGTACACACGCATAGTGTACACACACACCGTGTAGACACGCCGTGTAGACACACACACTGTGTATACACACTGTGTAGACACACACACACACACACCGTGTACACACACACATAGTGTACACACACACACATAGTGTACACACACACTGTGTACACACGCATAGTGTACACACACACCGTGTAGACACACATAGTGTACACACACACACTGTGTATACACACACACTGTATATACACACATAGTGTACACACACACACACCGTGTATACACAGTGTGTGTGTGTATACACAGTGTCACTTTCCCGCTCACGTATCCATGTGCCACGTGTCTCTGCCAGTGTTGGCCATCGAGCTGCTGGCCGCGTGCCAGGGCATCGAGTTCCTGCGGCCTCTGCGCACGACCACCCCGCTGGAGAAAGTCTACGACCTGGTCCGCAGCAGCGTCAGGTACGACGAGAGAGGCCGCGCACACGGCAACGGCTGCGTGTCCCACCCCCACGCAAGCGTAGGGGTTGCTACGGGGAGAAAGGCGGACAGAAACACAAGGGTGACTGCACCCACACACAGGGTGTCTACATCCACGTCCGCATCGGTTAACCCTGGGGGGGGCATGGGGGGGGGGCGCTGTGATCCCCCATAGCCCCCCACCCCTCGGAGAGGATTCCTATAAAAGGCGGGGAGCCAGAGGGCTCGGGGCCAGTGTGTTAGAAGCTTACCGGTGAAGACTGAAGACCGGCAGAATAGGCCCTGGGACTCCCCTGGCTCGCTGTCCTTGTCAGGGCCGAGCAGGGCAAGCCAGTGGCGCGGCCCCAAGAGCTCCAAGACCGCTGCTCTTGTAAGAGCCCGGCCTGGTTAGCTGGGTGCCGGGATCCGTGCTTGACCAGGGCCGGATCAGATAGCCTCCCCTAGCACTCGTAGCGGAGGACTGAGAATAGGACAGTCAGGGAATAGTGCTAGGGGTGTTTCCCATTGAGTACGGGTGAAGGGGCCGTTACCCCTTCAAGTATTGTTACCGCCTTTGGTTAAATAAAAGAGTGTGCCTCAACTACGCCGTCTGACTCACTGAGAACTCACTACACAAGCGCTGCGGTGTCGTCGCTGCCACTTCATAGCCAACGGTGGCTGTTGTTATGCCGTGTGTGCGACTGGACGTGTGCGTGCGTGCGTGTGCATCGCAGGCCCTGGATAAAGGACCGCTTCATGGCTCCGGACATAGAGGCCGTGCACCGGATGCTCGTGGAGGAGAAGGTAGGAGCAGCGCATCAACGGAGGGGCTCCGTCGGGTCCTCTCGTCTTCCTTGAGGGCAGTGCGCGCGCGCAAGGCGCTCACACTCCGGCGCGCCGTCTGTGTGCCCCTTGCAGGTGTGGCAGGTGGCCGAGCCGTACATCAACTGCTACCGGCTCAAGGACCTGCCCGAGTCGAGGCCGGATTCGCCGACGGCGTGCTCGCTCAGCTCGCCCTCGTCGCCCAACAAACGTCGCCGTAGCTGCGATTAGGCTGGGGGGGGGGGAGCGCTCGCTGGTTCTGCTGGCGATCATTCTAAACCGCTACGATAACGATAGCTAACGCCGGCGTGTAGCCACGAAAAGCCTCGCCGAGTCTCCCAACTCTTTTGTAAGGAGGGATCTGCGTTTTGATATTCGGCAATCCCGTGGGCGAGCTTTTTTGGCTGAATCCGGGAGGAATGCAGCAGTGCCTGGAGAAAGCCGACCGTGTATCAGGGGCTGACACTCAACAAAAAAACTCAACACTGATTACATTAATTGCTGTCCTGCCAACTTCTGGAGACCTCGAAGCACACGGCAGCATACTCACTCTACTCACACAGCACACAGAATCATACAGCATCATACTCACTCTACTCTCACAGCAGCATACAGCAGCATAACAGACTCTACTCTAACACCACACAGCATCACACACAATTTGATTCCACAATACATGTTCCTATGCCCTTTGAGAACATGGTGCGTTACGTGTTAGATTATGTTTGATTAAAGCACCAATCTGTAGGCTCAAGTGTGCAATGTTTGATGTTTAATAAAATCTCTGTCGCTCGAAAAAACAACGTTCCTGCCTTCACGAGGGGCGGCTGTGGCCGAGGACTCGCGGTTGGGTGGGGGGGCTTAACGAAGATGCATCTTAACCACAGTGCGTTAATCAGAGCGTGTTAATTATAGAGCGTGTTAACCAGAGTGCGAACTTCTGGGTTAGGACTCCGGTTTTTGTTCAGTAAGGTCAGAGTCCGCGTGCGCTTCTCCCAGGATGAATTGAGCTCATGGTCGTTCGTCAGGCAGTTCGCTTCGTGGTTTATTGTCCTACAACACGTCAGGTGGCTGGAAATTGAAAAAGGAAAACTCGCACCCACAGTACCCATCAGACTAAAACATCCCCTGGTCGCGGCGGTGTTCGATAGAGACGATGTGGGCGCGTGGAAGAGCAATGTTCACAACCTAGAATTGCAATTTAAAAGACCAAATGCCGACCAAGATATCTGTGGTCACAAGAGCAATCGACCAAGGCCGCACTGCAGTGCGGGGTGCCAGGAGGAAGTGCGCTGGACCCGGTGATGTCCCTCCTCCATCTTCAACGCCGACGTTGCAGCATTGCTCATCGCTCCAGCCTCGGCGAGCAGTCGGACGGCTCAGCGACTGTGACGGCTCAGCAGAGGTCGCAAACGGGTTTTGATTCCTTACCCGTACCCGGCCGCACCAGGGTCTCAAACGGGTACCCGTACCCAGCCATACCCGTACCCTACCCGTACCCGGACGGGTACGGGTAGGGTACGGGTATCGGGTACCTGATTGCGACCTCTGGGATGAAGCCATGTTGCAGTCGCGGGTGGGTTGATTCTAGGAACTTGAATTGTGAGAAGAGACAAGACGTTGGGAAATGAGTGACAAACGGTTACTCACCAGTGATTCACGGCCTACCCGTACCCGGCCGCACCAGGGTCGCAAACGGGTATCGGATAGGGTACGGGTATCGGGTACCCGGTTGCGACCTCTACGGCTCAGCTACTCTTGACAGCTCAGCTACTCTGACATCACAACCCCACTCTCTCCCGCACAGCTCTGTCATCACGCTGGGGCTTTCTCGCACGTTACCCAGCTGTTGTGGTTGGTCTCGTGCATCAACAAGCATCGATGAGTGTGTGGCACATTAGGAATGGGCCACTCTTCTATTTACTTCTAGTGCAGCAATGGAGTAAAGTGTGGTTTTGTGAGGGTTCTCATTTGCTGTGCAGTACATCAATGCGCGTGTGGACACCAGCATGCGATGACTGAGTTGGGCCTGTGGGTGGCTGGCAGGGTCATTGACTAACCTGACCTGTAGTCCAGCCACGTGGTTAATGGCGACTCGGTCGAGGATTGCTGTGTGTGACACACGTGCTGTTGCATTGTACAGGCAAAGGACCCAAACGTTGTTCTTGATAGTTATAGAAATGTTCTCATCTTTAAGCTTGGCTTTGAATTGGTAGTTTGTGATATGTTCAATAGGAGGAGGTTTAGCACTGAACACTGTAAATGATGACGTACTGGTGTAGTGACGTCATAGATGTCACCATGCTGTGGGTGCAGTACCGGCCCTATGGGGGGGCACGGCGTGCGGGTAATGACATCAATGGATGTCACCAGGCTGTAAGGACAGTACCGGCCCTAGCGGGCAAGGTGTGTGCAGACCGGAAGGGAAGGTCGGGTAAGGCCATGACAGTCGAGTTGACCCGGGAGGACACGTGACCAGTTAAGGCAACAGAGGGACCCCCGAGGAGGGGGCTGTGAGGGTCACGTGATGGAGCCGAGGTTCTTCGTGAAGGTTCTGGAATGGAGGCGTGGCCAGGGAAGGAGCTGGCCATGCCGGAGAGAATATAATCCGAATCCCGAGAGGGCTCTTGGCTGTCCATGCCGGGCAAGAAAACCTTTCTCTATATTCTACGGTTCGCGAGTCTTCAAGCACGTGGTCTGGGCAGTATGCTGTTAGCCCCGGCCCACGTTAGCAGTTGTTACGTAGTTAGCCAGGGTGATCACCACCCTAGGTCGTTGTGTTACGTTGTCCTGTTGTGTTCAAGAATAAAATACGCTGCCTCCGAGTTGAAGAGTACGTCTCAGTTGAACCCACTACACTGGTAATTCTCTAACCCTAATACTGTAATGTTTATTCTATAACCATGCACCCAGAGTACGAATACTTGCAATGCTATTAATAGAACACATGTACAGTAGTAAGTTGTACAATGGTGACAAGTACAGTACATATACAGTTCATATATGGTACAGATAATGGGTGTAAGGTACCAATATAAGTGCATGGTATATATATACATACAGCTTAGTATGAAAGTAATATTTGACTAGTAAAGTGTAAAGGTTATGATTAAAGACAAAGACGGTTTATCAGTAGTGGAATTGGGTTTAAGGGAAACTGTTATTGAGTAACCTGACGTGGACATCAGCCACGTGCTTAATGGCGACTCGGTTGAAAATTCCTGCGTGTGACACACGTGCTGTTGCATTTTACAGATTATCACAACAAATGTTTGCCCTCGATTTGGAGCATCTGCCCACGTCCTTCATTTCGAGTGTGCAACAAGTGGAGCCCATCCAACGGTCTGAAGCAAAATGCAGACAAGAAGACCACGCTCACCTGGCTGGGTTCTTGACACGGGTCAGACGTTTTCTCATCATCAATATTGTGACCCAACGATCCGTCAATACTAGTTTGTTCCAGTGAAGGGGGTGGACAAGGAGAGAGACAGAGAGAGAGCGAAAGCGTGGGTTGAGCACAAGAAGGAGGAGGAACAGATAGAGAGAGACAGACAGCTCCGAACTCTTTGTGGTTGACATGTCGGTTGTGTCGGACTGTCTTCACGGCGGAGGGTGCCCTGTGGTTTACAAGTGCTGCCACGAACGACGATGTTATAAAGGGGACACACAAACAACAGAGCAGCAACACTGTCGTAACTTCACGGTGTTAATGAGTTATACTGCCCCCAATAAATGGTCGCATGGATGAGGCGTCAAACCCGGCCACTGGGGTTCATCTAAGATCACAGCAATGTTTTGACAAGTCTGCGGACATGCGTTACGGTGTGATGCGCTTAGATGTCGTCTGCAGAAGCGTGGTTTTTGACGCGTGAAAGGTCAGGAATGTTTGCTGGTTAATTTCTGCGCTCATCGGATTCACGCAGGATTAAATACCGCGAAGACTGCCACTGCTGTCACACCTCCTGCACCGGTGTCACTTGTATAGGAGAGGTCTAGTGTGGAGACGTCTAGTGTGGAGACGTCTAGTGTAGAGGTCTCGTGTAGAGAGGTCTAGTGTGGAGAGGTCTAGTGTAGAGATTTAGTGTAGAGAGATCTAGTGTGCAGAGTTCTAGTGCAGAGGTTTAGTGTGGAGACGTCTAGTGTAGAAGTCTAGAGTGGAGGTCTCGTGTAGAGACATCTAGTGTAGAGAGTTCTAGTGTAGAGTTCTAGTGTAGAGAGTTCTAGTGTGGAGAGGTCTAGTGTGGAGACGTCTAGTGTAGAGGTCTAGTTTAGAGACATCTAGTGTAGAGACATCTAGTGTAGAAACATCTAGTGTGCAGAGTTATAGTGTAGAGGTTTAGTGTGGAGAGGTTCGTGAGTGGAGAGGGTCACCAGCAGCATGCGTTTCACGGCGAGGGTGCGTGGTGAGTGGTTGGCCGTCCCGGGCCGCGCTTCGGACTCGGTCTACTCGCTGGGGCTGGAGGCGCTCAAGCGGCACGTGAAGAACAAGCCGGACCACGGCGGCCTGGGGGCCCTGGCAGAGGTTCGCTTCACCGTCAGGAGGTGCCAGGGCCTCGGACTCCTGGACCAAGACGACCTGCTGGAGGACGTGCTGCAGGACAACGACTTCGTGGAGCTGGGTGAGGATGGACGCGGAGGAGGAGGGGGGCAGATGGGGATCGAGGCGAGCAGGGCTGAGATGGAAGGGAGGGAAATGTCAGTGTGGAAGGATTAGCGGATGAGTGCTGATGAAGTGAAGATCTGTATGGGGCGAGAGTACGGGTGACGTTAAGTGCTGACGAGGAGAGGGCCTGGTTGAGCGAGGTGAGAGTGAGGATGAGGTGAGGGTTTGAAAGAGGGAGATGAGTGAACGAGGTGTAGATTTGGATGAGTTGAGGGTCGAGATGAGGTGAGGGTGTAACTGAGGTGAGGTGTCTGGATGAGGTGAGCGAGAGCCATAGATGGCCGATGATGATGTTTACCTCCCAATGTTGCAGTGCTGGAGGGGGAGGCCATGTCGGACACGTTCTCTCGATTGGAGGATGAGAGGCTGCAGCCCTGGTGAGATAACGTGTCCATTGAGAATACTCACAGTAAGCAGTGCATCACCGCGTGGTATAGAGAACGACCCCCATGGTGTTAACCACGGAATTGTTGAGATCACTTCAAATGACCTCTTTTAGTTGCACACTCAGGTGCACACTTTCCCAATGTCCCAGTGTTGATTTGAGAGAGATTTTGCGTGGCAATCAAACTCAATACTGCAAATTTAGTAAAATTAAGCGACAAACCAAATAAAATTAATGTGGTGGGTTTTTTTTTGTGTCTGCAGTTATTGGTGACAGGTCTGAGCCATCAACGCTACCAAAGAGCCTAGTTTAATTCTGGAGATTTCACATGGAAAAATTCAACTTGGGATGGGTGAATTCAACTTGGGATGGGTGAATGGAACTTGGGATAGTTGAATGCAACTAGGGATGGGTGAATGTAACTGGGATGGGTGAATGCAACTGGGATGGGTGAATGCAACTGGGATGGGTGAATGGAACTTGGAATGAGTGAATTCAACTTGTCAACGCAATGTCTTGTTGCAGGAACATCACTTACAAGGAGCCAGAAGAGGTGACGTCACACACACTCACCTTCTGACACTCAACCCACACTGTGGAGGATGGGGCCAAGTGTGTGTGTGCGTTGTCTTTGTGCATGTGTGTAAAGTATGTCTATATATGTTCTATATAATGTGTGTGATGTGTGTTTGGCAACTGCTTGATGAAGCGTCATACCCAATTCTTAAATGCGTATTAATTGCTCTCCAATGCACCGGTGTGGCTGTCCACCCACACCATTGTGCAGAAGCGGTGACACATTGACTTTACTGATTGCCTGTGTTGGGTGGAAGAGGCTTTAACAACACACATTATACTTGCGTGCTCTCATCCAATAATACAGCGATGAATCACTACGCGTATGTTTGTGTATTAATGACCCTATCTCCAACTTGGCCTGCCTCTCCAAGGTCCTGGGACGTATAGTCTTCTCCCAACTCCGTAACCAGCTCTCACACCACTCCCTGGATGAGCCCCGACATGTCAGCTTTCCGCCCTGGGCATGGCACTGAGACTGCCTGCGTGCAGCCTCTGTGGCTCCCTGTCGCCTCCTCAATCTCCTCGGCCTGTCCGCTGCCTGTGCTACCATCGATCACTCCATCCTCCTCCACCGCTCCCCTCCTGCACGGTCTATCTCCACGGTGCCAACCGCCTGCATACCCAGCAGCTTTTCCTTCTCTCCCCCACGTGGTCACTTGTGGTGCCCCCCCCCCCCTCGCCAATATGATTCACGAGCACAGCGTCAACTTCTACGCGCATGCCGATGACTCCCAACTTGACCTTCTGCCTTCACCATTCACCCCCCTCCCATCCCCCCCCAGAGCCACGGAAGTGCTGTCCGACTGTGGGATGAGGTTCAACTTCCCTCGGCTCGATGTCAGCACGATTGAAGCGATCGTTTTTGGCTCTCGTCGGAATTCGCGCGACTCTGGACCGGACTCTCCTTCAACCTTCTCGCCTGCTCCCTCACCCTGAGCCCACTTGTCTTCCTTTGGCCACTTTCGGCGGCCGGTCTTTTAGCGACTACATCCCACCTCGTGTACGTCCCTACTCAGGCAACCCCATCTGGTTCTCTCTCCAACACTTTCATTTTTGTTTAACACGTAGGCTTTTGTGACCAATATCCATAATATAGGTTTTTTTTTGCGGGGGGGGGGGGGGAGTTAGATCGCGAGACTATGAATGTGTCGTTAAACCCGCCGCCACCCGACACAGCCAACTAGTAAGGCTTGTCACGTAAACAGAACGTGGCCAATTCGTTACTAGTACAGCACCACCGGTGTTTGGAGAGCAAAGCCACAATATTTATAATCTGAGTACGACGTTTTGCCAGTATCTACAACTAGCACCATCAGGCGGACAGCACCCAGATTTGTGGAGATATCCTCCTGTTTCGTTCCTTAAATAGAAGGGTAGATGTGATGGCGTCACTTGTGAGCCCCCTCCCACCCCCATGAAGGGTTTCTCACCTCTGGGGTGCGTCACACCTCCTATTTTTATCTCTGCTGAAACGCTTATTACGTTCTGGTCGCATTATGAATATAAGTTGTCGTTGTGTATATCCGCGTGTGTGCGTGTGTGTATGTGTCCTCGCTTTGCAGTTTCTGAGCTTGGATGGCAACAGTTTGAGCACTCGGGAACTGCTGCGTCTCGGCAAAAGCCACTTCAAGATCAAGGTGAGGCCCACAGGGCAGGTCACCAGGTCACCAGGTCATTGGGTTGCAGGCCAATGAGTCGGCAGGTCACGAGGACACGGGCAGACACCGTGGGGTTCACCTTGCTCCACTGCATCGTGGGGCATTGCTCCACCTCCATCGTGGAGCCTTGCTCCATCGTGGGGCTTGCCTCACCCAGCTCCGCCGTGGGGCACTGCTCCACCATGAGGCTTCCCTCCGCCGTGGGGCCACTCATGCTGCCCCTGTGTCTCCTCAGCTCACGGAGGAGGCCCAGGTCAGGATCAGGAAATCGCGCGAGCTGCTGGAGACGATCATCCAGGAGAACAAAGGTCAGCCCAGGGTCACACCAAAGGTCACACCAAAGGTCACGCTGAACACGGTCGTGCCGCAGTTTGTCAAGGTTACACTGAACGCGTTTAGAGTGTCACTGTGTCACACCTGCACTGAACACGTGGTGTCACCGTGTCACACCTGCACTGAACACGTGGTGTCACAGTGTCACACCTGCACTGAACACGTGTGAAGTGTCACCGTGTCACACCTGCACCCGTGTGTGCGCCACAGTGGTTTACGGAATCACGACGGGATTTGGCAAGTTTGCCCGCACGGTCATCCCAAGCAACAAGCTCAAGTGAGGAAGCATCACGCAGCATCACACCACTAACACCGCACAGCGTCACCTATCATCGCAACACAAATACAGCACGACACAGCACAGAAACACATCCTGCCGACCCCACGTGCTGATGTCGTTCATCTGCCTTTGCAGGGAGCTGCAGGAAAACGTCATCCGCTCCTCTGCTGCGGGTAAGGAGCCGGGGTCGTCTGCCCGATGTGGGGCACCGATTTGGCAGCACACACACACACACGCGTGGGATCAGCCACACGTGAACTGGGCGCGTGACGCCACGTGTCTGTCGCGGTGGTGCAGGAGTGGGGAAGCCCCTCCCGCCGGAGCGGACCCGCATGCTGCTCGCACTGCGGATCAACGTCCTGGCCAAGGGCTACAGCGGCATCTCCCCAGAATCCATCAGCCGCTTGATCAGCGCATTCAACGGTGACGCCGTGCCCCGAGCTGTCTCCAGCATCGCGGCCTTCAGCGTCGACATCTCCAGCGTCACGATCTCCAGCATCACCATCTCTAAAATCACGATCTCTAGAATCGTGATCTAGAAGCACGATCTCCAGCATCACGATCTCTAGAATCACCATCTCCAGCATCACGATCTCCAGAATCACGATCTCCAGCATCAACATCTCCAGCATCACAATCTCTAGAATCACGATCTCCAGCATCACGATCTCTAAAATCACGATCTCCAGCATCACGATCTCCAGAATCACGATCTCTAGCATCAACATCTCAGCATCACGATCTCTAGAATCACGATCTCCAGCATCACGATCTCTAAAATCACGATCTCTAGAATCACGATCTCCAGCATCACGATCTCTAAAATCACGATCTCCAGCATCACGATCTCCAGAATCACGATCTCTAGCATCAACATCTCAGCATCACGATCTCTAGAATCACGATCTCCCGCGTCACAATCTCTATAAATCACGATCTCCAGTATCACGATCTCCAGAATCACGATCTCCAGAATCACGATCTCCAGCACCACGATCTCCCGCGTCACAATCTCTATAAATCACGATCTCCAGTATCACGGCCTCGAGCGTCACAGCTTTCACAGACGAGCCGAGAGTGTCAGCGCCTCGCGTCACGAGTGCGTGCGTGCGTGTGCGCGTGCAGCGTCGTGTCTGCCCTACGTGCCGGAGAAGGGCACGGTGGGGGCGAGCGGGGACCTGGCCCCCCTGGCGCACCTCGCGCTCGGCCTCATGGGGGAGGGGAAGATGTGGTCGCCCAGGAGCGGTTGGGCTGATGCGAAATACGTACGCCACGCGAGAACACACACGTGCACACACACGCACGCACGCACGAATGCACACACGCGCACGCGCGCATACACCAGTCTCAACGACAATGTGTATATTAATAGAACATGTTTTTTTTCACGGTCACCACAAGTGGATGTGGTTGTTTCCTTGCACAAAAAGGTATCCCATGATATAGCTGCTGCTTACCGTGGGCTATAAGTGCTCCAATGCGTGCATTGTCCTTGTGCTGTTCGCTTTTTGGCGTAGTTCTCTGGGAGACGAGGCCCTAAAGAAGGCTGCTGCTGTCTGTGGTGTAGGCCAATCCGTTTCAAAGACAATGCATCATCATATTATCAGATCATGTTTGTTTGCATGTTCACCACAATTACCATGTGTGGTTAATCCTTGTGTAATGACATGATGACACCTACTGGGTGGGAAAGGGAAGCACGGGTATGGGCACGGTCAAGACGACATCCAATCAGAGAGGCAGAGGTATCTGGGGCGAAGGTAGTTGGTGGGGTTTGCCGAGATCCGGGAACCTGCTCAGAGGTTCCACGAGAGGGTGTGGCCGGAGGTGGGGCCTAGCAACGCCGAGAGAGAAATCAGGGGGAGCGGACCCGGGGCTCGGGGCTCATGTGTGGGGTCCTGGGTCCTGGCTGCGTCGCTGCTCGCCGACATCTCTCTCCGTCGTCCGGCCACGTGGAAGATCTCCTGCGTGGTTTCCGTCGCCGTCATCGTCACGCCACCAGCCAGCGGCGTAGCCGAGTGAGGGCGGTGGGACCACGCCGAGTGATCGACCGTGTGTGTAGCCAGTAGAGACATCTCAACACAACTCCCGTTATATTGCCGGAAAGGGTAAAACCACCTATTATTTTTTATACTTTTGTAATGTGAGGTTATATCCGGGTCGTTGATGGATTACAACTCGTCACGATGATTGGCTCTGCCGGTCCTGGTCCATAGCCAATGGGGGAAGCCTAGGGGCGTGGCCCTGACGTAATGGAAAGGTGACAGCTGTTTGTAGAGGATTGGTTCTGCTGGCTTTAGCCACAGCCAATGGGGAGACGAGTCAGGGGCGTGGTCCCGGGAGCCTACGGTGGAGTCTGGAAGATTCCATAGAGGCTAACCAGGATTGGTGGAAATGTACCACGTGACCCGGGTATTAAATAGGGGTGGAGACGAACAACACGTGGTCAGAACTGGAACGAAGGGGAGAGGCCACGCGAGAGCGGGGGTCCAGGCTGCCACGTGGCTGCGCGCGTCTCTCTCTTCTATCCCTCTCACGCTGCCTGTCAGCAGCGTGAAGGAGTGCTGTAATGAAAGACGAATAAAGACCGGATTCCAGAAGTCGCTTCAACGACCTTTATTACACTTTCATACTGGCAACAACAAAAATAGGTTCCATGACGTTATATTTACACACGCCTAGTCGTTGACCTGAAGATGGCTTAAGTCTTTGGTTCTTTCGGTAAAGTCACGTATAAAGATACAATAATAAATTAAATAATAGCATACTACGACGTTTCGATGTGCGTACGTGCAGGTTTGTTGTGCATCAACACGCGTGCCGCGCGTCACGCAATGCAACCTTCTTGATCTACTCGCCGTGAAAATTGTAAAAAGGAAGGCGCAGCAACTGACGATGGTGTCTCTTTCAGGTGCTGCGCACCCACGGACTGTCTCCATTGTCGATTCAACCAAAGGAGGTCGAGCAATGCTATCACGACAGCGGCCTTTCTGCCTGACACTGTTGTATAACAAGGCAGCAACACGGGATGGCTTGTCACATATCCCCCCCCTCAGCAAATTGACTTTCATGTGTCTCTATGCGTGTTGTGGGGAGCGGTAGCGCAGTGCACTACGAATCCGGTGACCCGAGTTCGATTCCTACTCACAGCCAGCACAAGTAACGATGATCTATACCGGCCCAGGGATTCCCCTAAGTCGACTCAGCCTGAAATAAGTGCCTGATCTGTGTGTGTGAGATACGCACACTTGCAGTACTTACCCCGGCAGTCTGTTCAGGCTGTTCAGTGGATCTTTGGACTTGTGATGGTGTGTGTGGACGTGAGTCATGGGGGTATTAAGCGTGGTACTAACCACTCGTAGATTCTCACGGAAATGTACGCAGTCCCTTTACATGAATCCTGTGGGGAACTGGAAATGTGACAAATCTTGGCCTTTTGGTACTCGGAGCCCTGGTCTCCATTCACCGACCTCCATGAAACATTTATTTTGCAGAAATGAACACACAAGAGTCTGTTTTTATTGCACGAGATTTGTTTTCCCCGGGTCACTGAGCGAAGTTCCGCCATCCTCTGACTTGCCCCCCCCCACCTTATCCCTCTTTTTTAGGGCCTGGCCCTCATCAACGGGACCCAGATGATCACGGCGCTGGGGGCGGAGGCCGTGGAGCGGGCGGCCTCCATCGCCCGGCAGGCGGACGTGATCGCGGCGCTCACCCTGGAGGTGCTCAAGGGCACCACCAACGCGTTCGACAGCGGTGAGCTCCGTGGGAGGACGGGGCCGTGGTTTGTCGCGGCCACCTCCCAGGTGAACGCGAGGAACCATCTCCGTTGCCGGCGGTAATTTGAAACTAAAACTGTTTTTTTTATTTGGCTAGGTGAAGCCACACTGAGCTATATACAGCTCTTCTTCATAAGCGGCCTTATTGAGCTATCACAAATGATAGCTCAACTTAGTGGTCTATCATGTGGACATTTATATCAGCCAAATATTCTCGGCCGCAAATTTCTAAATTTCAAAAACCGGAGGACCCGGAGAAAAATCCACGCGACCACGGCTAGAGAGACACGCAAACTCCAAATATACAGCAGCCGGCATCGGGGTCAGGATCGAACCCACGACCTCCTGTTTCCCAGGCGAGGGGGTTAACACCTCGCCACCGCAGCCAGATGATGGAGAGGCTGCCACTGTTTCTGTGAAGAGTGGCAAAAGCGATCGGTCGTCCACTCAGCCTCGCGGCCAATCTCGCGTAGCGCACGGACGTCGGGGTGACTGTGGCCGGCGAGCGTAACGCGTGCCCTCTCCGACAGACATCCACGAGCTGCGTCCTCACCCGGGCAGAAGGAGGTGGCTTTCCGCTTCCGCTCCCTGCTCGACTCGGACCACCACCCGTCCCAGATCGCCGGTCTCCAACGCGCCCCACCACACCAACCCACAGCCTGCTCCACCACCACCGCCACCGCACCAACTCAATACCCCACACGCCTCCAATCCCTGCACCGCAAACGCTTTCTCACCGTCTCATCCGTGGCCGCCGCACTCAAATCAGTGGAAGTTTGAGTCACGCGGCCCAAACCCCTGCGGGTGATCTGAGTAACGCGTGGATTGTGCCGTCCCACAGAGAGCCACAGGTTCTGTGACCGGGTCCAGGACGCGTACACGCTGCGCTGCTGCCCACAGGTGCCCAGCGCTTGCCTCCATGCCTGTGTCCGCACACTCGAGCACGTGTGTTTGCTTAGCGAGTGCGTGAGACGCGTGTGCGTCTGTCTCTGTGCGAGTGAGACACGTGTCTGTCTTTCCTTGTCAGAGCCACACCTGGTTGTGGCCGGGTGCAGGATGCAGTGACTTGTGAATGACACTGCCCACTGCTGCCCTGTGAGCTGGCCCCCTTCTGCCCTGTGTCCTGTGTTGTCGTCCAGGTGCATGGCATCGTGAATGACACCATCAGCTTTGTGCAGAAAGTCATCCAGACGGAGATGAACAGCGCGACCGACAATCCCGTATCCACACACCTGCCGCTCGCAGACACCATCAGCTCACACACCACAACAACAACCGCCATTCGCCACGAACTGGCGGTGACATCACCACGACGCCTGTGCCAGGCCAGGTGCACTTTAAGGCCACGTGAAGTGTCGAACGCCCGCTGGCAGGATGTTACGGGACTGTCCCAAGTCCCATGGGTTGACTGATTGAGAAGAATCCAGGCCACCAACATGAAGGTGCTTCATGATTGTGAGCAGAAAGTCAGGGACTACGAAAAGCACAAATAACAATCCAGAGCCCAGGCCTATTGATGGCATCATAGGCCTTGACCAGGTCAATAAAGCAGAGATGTATGTCCTGTGAGCAGATGGACAGAGAATGTGGCACCTGTGCAGGACCGCCCTTTCCTGAAACCACATTGGGGCTCTGCAAGCCTCTCCTCAGCGTGCCTGGCAAGGCGATGTTGAATATTTCCCAGGACGTTTCCCGCACACTGTGGTTGTTACAGTCTGTGCGGCCCCCCTTCTTAAAGGGGGCGATCACCAGGGCATCCTTCCCATCTTGCAGAACCCATCCAGTGGTACAGACTGTTATAATGATGTCATATCGGGCACTCTGCACACAATGCCACCCTCCCTGAGCAATTTGCTTGGGAGATCATACTCTGCCCACTGCTTTTCCTGGTCTCAGACTTGCTGAACAGATGTCACTTCAGCCAGCCACTCACAGCAGGTGACTACTTCCAATAATTGAGGCAACATATATATACACACCAGCAACAGACACAAAAACACCACCAACAACACCTATACACCAGTGACACACGCACACACACGAGCACACACACGCACACATCAGCCTCACGATCCTTGACAGCAGCGCGAGATGGTGTTTTACGAGCGAGGTGAGACCATCTCTGGGGGCAACTTCCACGGAGAATACCCTGCGAAGGTCAGTCACCTCCTCTCCTTCATAATCACACATTTATAATAACGCGATCTAAACCCAAAACGTTGATTATGAATAATATTGGTCGCGAAAGCCTACGTGTTAAACTGACCTCCTCTCCTCTCACACGGCGGGCAGTTGACGGGCAACGTCTCTCTGCCCGCGTGGTAGGTTGCATGAGCTTGAGCTCTCGTCAGCTCAATAAAACTGAAGCAATAATTTTTTGGTTCTCGTCACCTTTTGCTTGACTCTGGCCATTCCCCGTGTGGCGGTGCGGTGGGCCCGTTGCGCCAGGTGCTGGACTACTTGGCGATCGGAGTGCACGAGTTGGCGGCCATCAGCGAGCGGAGGATCGAGCGGCTGTGCAACCCGTCCTGAGCGAGCTGCCCGCGTTCCTCGTCAACGAAGGAGGCCTCAACTCGGGCTTCATGGTCGCGCACTGCACCGCCGCCTCGCTCGGTACGCAGGGGCACGCGCGGACGCCTCGTGGACAGCGTCTCATCCACCAATGCGGGAACGCGGATTAGGACGGGGGGACGGGTCCGTGCGTGGCCCGTGTGACTGCGGGATGTGCGGATGTGCGGCCGTGGTGTCTCCGGTCCCCGCAGTGTCGGAGAACAAGTGTCTGTGCCACCCTTCGTCCGTCGACTCCCTCTCCACCAGCGCGGCCACCGAGGACCACGTGTCCATGGGCGGCTGGGCCGCGCGCAAGGCCCTGCGCGTCATCGAGCACGTGGAGCAGGGTGTGAAGCACTCTGCAGCGTACACACACACCGTGCACACGCACATAGTGTACACACGCTGTGTAGACACACACACAGTGTATACACACATAGTGTACACACACACATAGTGTACACACACATAGTGTACACACACACACCGTGTACACACGCATAGTGTACACACACACACACTGTGACACACGCATAGTGTACACACGCTGTGTAGAACACACACACAGTGTATACACACATAGTGTACACACACACACACACTGTGTACACACGCATAGTGTAGACACACACACGTGTATACACGCATAGTGTACACACACACACACCGTGTATACACGCATAGTGTACACACACACACCGTGTACACACGCATAGTGTACACACACTGTGTATACACACTGTGTAGACACACACACTGTGTATACACTCATAGTGTACACACACACTATGTACACAACTCATAGTGTACACACACACACCGTGTATACACACATAGTGTACCTACACACACACCGTGTACACACGCATAGTGTACACACACACCGTGTACACACGTGTAATGCGAGCGTAAATGGGGTTGTTGCTGGGCTCTGGCCCAATCACACGGCCCGGGGTATTGGGGGGCGGAGCCTGGTCTGCGGGGCGTGTGGGAGGGGCCACCGTTCACCTCGGCTCCAATGGGAGGCGAGGTGAATGGGGGCGGAGCCAGCAAGGCAGTATGGGAATTCCGGATATGACGATCCGGAAGGGAGGAGGTCAGGGTCACGTGGGGGGGAATGTATATAAGTGGGAGCCCAGAAGAGATCGGGGTCAGTTGGGGAAGTTAAGAGGCTGAGCCACGTTGGGTGATGAGAGATCCGCGCCATCGGCCACGTGGCCGAAGGACCTCAGCACGCCGTCGGCCAGCGGTGTGCGGAGTGCGGGAGTGGAGGAGCTAACGGAGAAGCGTGCGCGCGCGCGAGAGAAGACGCTGGTCCCTTGTCAGGACCAGCGGGGTGTGAGGAGTGGAGGAGCTGACGAGGGAGCGCGTGCGGGGCGCGCGCGAGACGACGCTGGTCTACGGAGGAAACCAGCGGGGTGCGGAGAAAGAACCTAAATAAAAGACCAACGGAGACCAGCACTGCCTGACGGAGTCTTTTATTACACACGCATAGTGTACACACACACTGTGATACACACTGTGTAAACACACACACACACACCGTGTATACACGCATAGTGTACACACACACTATGTATACACACATAGTGTACACACACACTGTGTATACACACATAGTGTACACACACACTGTGTACACACTGTGTAGACACACACACAACCGTGTATACACACTGTGTGTGTCTACACAAACCTTGTAACACACACAGTGTCACGTCCCGCTCACGTATCCATGTGCCACGTGTGTCTCTGCATTGTTGGCCATCGAGATGCTGGCCGGTGCCAGGGCATCGAGTTCCTGCGGCCTCTGCGCACGACCACCCCGCTGGAGAAAGTTACGACCTGGTCCGCAGCAGCGTCAGGTACGACGAGCGAGGCCGCGCAGGCAGCGGCTGCGTGTCCCACCCCACGCAAGCGCGGCGGTGTCGTCGCTGCCACTTCATAGCAACGGTGGTTGTTGTTGTGCAGTGTGTGCGACTGGACGTGTGCGTGTGCGTGCGTCGCAGGCCCTGGATAAAGGACCGCTTCATGGCTCCGGACATAGAGGGGCACCGGATGCTCGTGGAGGAGAGAAGGTAGGAGCAGCACATAACGGAGGTGCTCCGTCGGGTCCTCTCGTCCTCTTCGAGGAGGCTCACGCCGACGCGCCGTCTGTGTGCCCCTTGCAGGTGTGGCAGGGGGCCGAGCCGTACATCAACTGCTACCGGCTCAAGGACCTGCCCGAGTCGA
>NW_026891441.1:0-11483 GCF_015708825.2 Lethenteron reissneri
CGAGTGAGCGGGCGAGTGAGCGGGCGAGTGAGCGCGCGAGTGAGCGGGCGAGTGAGCGCGCGAGTGAGCGGGCGAGTGAGCGCGCGAGTGAGCGCGCGAGTGAGCGGCGAGTGAGCGGGCGAGTGAGCGGCGAGTGAGCGCGCGAGTGAGCGCGCGAGTGAGCGGGCGATGAGCGGGCGAGTGAGCGGGCGAGTGAGCGGCGAGGAGCTCGCGAGTGAGCGGGCGAGTGAGCGCGAGTGAGCGCGCGAGTGAGCGGGCGAGTGAGCGGGCGAGTGAGCGGGCGAGTGAGCGCGCGAGTGAGCGGGCGAGTGAGCGCGCGAGTGAGCGGGCGAGTGAGCGCGAGTGAGCGGGCGAGTGAGCGTGCGAGCGAGTGAGCGTGCGAGTGAGCGGGCGAGTGAGCGGGAGTGAGCGTGCGAGTGAGCGGGCGAGTGAGCGGCGAGTGAGCGTGCGAGTGAGCGGGCGAGTGAGCGTGCGAGTGAGCGGGCGAGTGAGCGGGCGAGTGAGCGTGCGAGTGAGCGGCGAGTGAGCGGGCGAGTGAGCGTGCGAGTGAGCGGGCGAGTGAGCGGGCGAGTGAGCGGGCGAGTGAGCGGGCGAGTGAGCGGGCGAGTGAGCGTGCGAGTGAGCGGGCGAGTGAGCGGCGAGTGAGCGTGCGAGTGGCGGGCGAGTGAGCGTGCGAGTGAGCGGGCGAGTGAGCGTGCGAGTGAGCGGGCGAGTGAGCGTGCGAGTGAGCGGCGAGTGAGCGTGCGAGTGAGCGGGCGAGTGAGCGTGCGATTGAGCGTGCGAGTGAGCGGGCGAGTGAGCGTGCGAGTGAGCGGGCGAGTGAGCGTGCGAGTGAGCGGGCGAGTGAGCGTGCGAGTGAGCGTGGCGATGAGCGTGCGAGTGAGCGGGCGAGTGAGCGTGCGAGTGAGCGGCGAGTGAGCGTGCGAGTGAGCGTGCGAGTGTGCGTGCGAGTGAGCGGGCGTGCGAGTGAGCGTGCGAGCGGGTCGTCACATTGACACGGACGACGCGAACTCGCTCGTGAGCTCGACACGGACGGCCTCCTCACCTCGTTCAGCTCCTTGCGCAAGCCGATCACCTCGTCCATCGTCACGTCCACGGACAGGTAGTAGTGGGGGATGGTCTGCTTGGACTGCAGCAAGCGGGCCGCTATCACCTGCACACACACGCACAACGACGACAAGGTGAGGTCGTCGTCGTCGACGCACACGGACCACGACGCCTCGCTGACGATCTCCGTCAAGGAGCGTGAAACCCCGTGTCGCGCAAACTCCGGTGGTCATCCTCGCAGCAGCAACAGCAGAAAGAGTAGTAGCAGCAGCAGCAACACAGCAGCAGCAGGAGTAGTAGCAGCAGCAACAGCAGCAGCAAGAGTAGTAGCAGCAGCAACAGCAGCAGCATCAACAGCAGCAGCAAGAGTAGTAGCAGCAGCAACAGCAGCAGCAAGAGTAGTAGCAGCAGCAACAGCAGCAGCATCAACAGCAGCAGCATCAACAGCAGCAGCAAGAGTAGTAGCAGCAACAGCAACAACAGCAGCAGCAACAGCAACAACAGCAAGAGTAGTAGCAGCAGCAGCAACAGCCAAAGTAGCAGCAACAAGATAGTAGCAGCAGCAGCAACAGCAGCAACAACAACAGCAGCAACAGCAGCAGCAGCAACAGCAGCAACAACAACAACAACAGCAGCAGCAGCAACAGCAGCAACAACAGCAGCAACAGCAGCAGCCACAGCAGCAACAACAGCAGAAGCAACAACAGCAGCACAACAACAGCAGCAAGAATAGTAGCAGCGGCAACAGCAAACAAGAGAAGCAACAGCAGCAGTATCAGCACGAGCAGCAGCAGCAACAACGACAGCAAGAGTAGTAACAACAGCAACAGCAGCAACAACAACAGCAACAACAACAACAGCAGCAGCAACAGCTGCAACAGCAGCAAGAACAACAAGAACAGCAGCAGCAACAGCAGCAACAACAGCAACAACAGCAACAACAGCAACAACAGCAACAGCAGCAAGAACAACAACAACAGCAGCAGCAGCAATAACAGAAGGTCTCTAGGGGTCTCTCTCTGTGTGAGTCAATGGGTCTCGGTGTGAGTCTATGTGTCTCTGTGTGAGTCTGTGGGTCTCTGCGTGAGTCTATGGGTCTCTGCGTGAGTCTATGGGTCTCTGTGTGAGTCTATGAGTCTCTGTGTGAGTCTATGGGTCTCTGTGTGAGTCTGTGGGTCTCTGCGTGAGTCTATGGGTCTCTGCGTGAGTCTATGGGTCTCTGTGTGAGTCTATGGGTCTCTGTGCGAGTCTATGGGTCTCGACGTGAGTCTATGGGTCTCTGCGTGAATCTGTGGGTCTCTGCGCGAGTCTATGGGTCTCTGTGTGAGTCTATGGGTCTCTGTGTGAGTCTGTGGGTCTCTGCGTGAGTCTATAGGTCTCTGCGTGAGTCTATGCGTCTCTGTGTGAGTCTGTGGGTCTCTGCGTGAGTCTATGGGTCTCTGCGTGAGTCTATGGGTCTCTGCGTGAGTCTGTGGGTCTCTGTGTGAGTCTGTGGGTCTCTGCGTGAGTCTGTGGGTCTCTGTGTGAGTCTATGGGTCTCTGTGTGAGTCTATGGATCTCTGCGTGAGTCTATGGGTCTCTGTGTGAGTCTATGGGTCTCTGTGTGAGTCTATGGGTCTCTGTGTGAGTCTATGGGTCTCTGTGTGAGTCTATGGGTCTCTGTGTGAGTCTATGGGTCTCTGTGTGAGTCTATGGGTCTCTACGCGAGTCTATGGGTCTCTACGCGAGTCTATGGGTCTCTGTGCGAGTCTATGGGTCTCTACGCGAGTCTATGGGTCTCTGTGTGAGTCTATGGGTCTCTACGTGAGTCTATGGGTCTCTGTGTGAGTCTATGGGTCTCTGTGTGAGTCTATGGGTCTCTGTGTGAGTCTATGGGTCTCTGTGTGAGTCTGTGGGTCTCTGCGTGAGTCTATGGGGCTCTGCGTGAGTCTGTGGGTCTCTGTGTGAGTCTGTGGGTCTCTGCGTGAGTCTGTGGGTCTCTGTGTGAGTCTATGGATCTCTGCGTGAGTCTATGGGTCTCTGTGTGAGTCTATGGGTCTCTGTGTGAGTCTATGGGTCTCTGTGTGAGTCTATGGGTCTCTGTGTGAGTCTATGGGTCTCTGTGTGAGTCTATGGGTCTCTGTGTGAGTCTATGGGTCTCTACGCGAGTCTATGGGTCTCTACGCGAGTCTATGGGTCTCTGTGCGAGTCTATGGGTCTCTACGCAGTCTATGGGTCTCTGTGTGAGTCTATGGGTCTCTACGCGAGTCTATGGGTCTCTGTGTGAGTCTATGGGTCTCTGTGTGAGTCTATGGGTCTCTGTGTGAGTCTATGGGTCTCTGTGTGAGTCTATGGGTCTCTGTGTGAGTCTATGGGTCTCTGTGTGAGTCTATGGGTCTCTACGGCGTGGTGTCGCATCGGCGTAACGCCGGCGGTCCGGCGTCGCCCCTCCCCTCCCCCCCCTCCCCCCCCCTCTTCCTCCCCTCCCCCCCCCTCCCCTCCCCTCCCCTCCCCTCCCCCTCCCCTCTTCCTCCCCCTCCCCTCTTCCTCCCCCCCCCCTCACCCCCACTCCCCTCCCCCTCCCTCCCCTCCCCCCCTCCCCTCCCCCCCTCCCCCACCCTTCCCTCCCCTCTCCCTCCCCCTCTCCCTCCCCCCCCCTCCCCTCTCCTTCCCCCCTCCCCCCCCTCCCCTCACCCTCCCCGCCCTTGCGCACGTTGGTGACGGGGATGTCCACAAAGTCTCCGGCGAGGGGGCGGCCGCGTCGTGGGGCGGGGCGAGGGGCGGCCGGGGGCGCGACCGTTGCGGCCTGCACACAGGACAGAGACAAAGATCCCCCGTGTGGCCATAACAGACTGGTGGGGCAAGTGCTGTTGGCGACAGCACCTACGAAGGCTACCGGCACTGTGGCACACGAGGAGGTGGGTGGCCAGCACCACGCCGGCAGTGACGGTGGAGGTGGTGGGGGTGGTGTAGGTGGCGGTGGTGGTGGTGGCGGTGGTGGTGGTGGCGGTGGTGGCAGTGACGGTGGTGGTGGTGGCGATGGCGGTGGTGGGGTTGGAGGCGGTGGTGGTGGAGGTGTGGTGGTGATGGTGGTGATGGTGGTGGCGTGGCGGTGGTCGTGGTGGCAGTGATGGTCGTGGCGTTGGTGGAGGTGGCAGTGGTGTGGCGGTGGTGGTGGCATGGTGGTGGTGGTGGCGGTGGTGGTGGTGGCAGTGACGGTGGCGGTGATGGTGGTGGTTGTGGTGGTGGTGGCGGTGGTCGTGGTGGCAGTGATGGTGGTGGCGTTGGTGGAGGGGCGTGGTGGTGGCAGTGGTGGTTGTGGCGGTGGTGGTGGTGGTGGGGGTGGTGGTGGCGGTGGTGGCGGTGACGGTGGTGGTGGTGATGGCGGTGGGGTGGTTGTGGTGGTGATGGCGGTGGGGGTGGTTGTGGTGGGTGGTTGTGGTGGGTGGTTGTGGTTGTGGTGGTGGTTGTGGTGCTGGTGGGGGTGATGCACCGGGTGGCTCACGGTGGGAGTTGTCGTGGCTGGCGGCACGAACGTCTCCACGTCGTGTTTCGTCACTCGGCCCTCCGGCCCCGTCCCTGCGGACACCCGGCACCCCGGTGAGCCTGGCTGGCTACGCACCGTGCACTACCCCGTGCACTACTACACACTGCTGGTGCACTACCCCGTACACTACTACACACACTGCTGGTGCACTACCCCGTGCACTACTACACACTGCTGGTGCACTACACCGTGCACTACTACACACTGCTGGTGCACTACCCCGTGCACTACTACACACTGCTGGTGCACTACCCACGTACACTACTACACACTGCTGGTGCACTACCCCGTGCACTACTACACACTGCTGGTGCACTACACCGTACACTACTACACACTGCTGGTGCACTACACCGTACACTACTACACACTGCTGGTGCACTACACCGTACACTACTACACACTGCTGGTGCACTACACCGTGCACTACTACACACTGCTGGTGCACTACACCGTACACTACTACACACTGCTGGTGCACCACACCGTGCACTACTACACACTGCTGGTGCACTACACCGTACACTACTACACACTGCTGGTGCACTACACCGTACACTACTACACACTGCTGGTGCACTACCCCGTGCACTACTACACACTGCTGGTGCACTACCCCGTACACTACTACACACTGCTGGTGCACTACACCGTACACTACTACACACTGCTGGTGCACTACCCCGTGCACTACTACACACTGCTGGTGCACTACACCGTACACTACTAAACACTGCTGGTGCACTACCCCGTGCACTACTACACACTGCTGGTGCACTACACCGTACACTACTACACACTGCTGGTGCACTACACCGTACACTACTACACGCTGGTGCACTACACCGTACACTACTACACACTGCTGGTGCACTACCCCGTGCACTACTACACACTGCTGGTGCACTACACCGTACACTACTACACACTGCTGGTGCACTACCCCTGCACTACTACACACTGCTGGTGCACTACCCCATACACTACTACACTGCTGGTGCACTACACCGTGCACTACTACACACTGCTGGTGCACTACACCGTACACTACTACATACTGCTGGTGCACTACCCCGTGCACTACTACACACTGCTGGTGCACTACACCGTACACTACTACACACTGCTGGTGCACTACACCGTGCACTACTACACACTGCTGGTGCACTACACCGTACACTACACACTGCTGGTGCACTACACCGTACACTACTACACACTGCTGGTGCACTACCCCGTACACTACTACACACTGCTGGTGCACTACCCCGTGCACTACTACACACTGCTGGTGCACTACACCGTGCACTACTACATACTGCTGGTGCACTACCCCGTGCACTACTACACACTGCTGGTGCACTACACCGTACACTACTACACACTGCTGGTGCACTACCCCGTGCACTACTACACACTGCTGGTGCACTACCCAGTACACTACTACACACTGGTGGTGCACTACACCGTGCACTACTACACGCTGCTGGTGCACTACACCGTACACTACTACACACTGCTGGTGCACTACAGTACACTACTACACACTGCTGGTGCACTACCCCGTGCACTACTACACGCTGCTGGTGCACTACACCGTACACTACTACACACTGCTGGTGCACTACCCCGTGCACTACTACACACTGCTGGTGCACTACACCGTACACTACTACACACTGCTGGTGCACTACCCCGTGCACTACTACACACTGCTGGTGCACTACACCGTACACTACTACACACTGCTGGTGCACTACCCCGTGCACTACTACACACTGCTGGTGCACTACCCCATACACTACTACACACTGCTGGTTCACTACACCGTGCACTACTACACACTGCTGGTGCACTACACCGTACACTACTACATACTGCTGGTGCACTACCCCGTGCACTACTACACACTGCTGGTGCACTACACCGTACACTACTACACACTGCTGGTGCACTACCCCATACACTACTACACCTGCTGGTGCACTACACCGTGCACTACTACACACTGCTGGTGCACTACACCGTACACTACTACATACTGCTGGTGCACTACCCCGTGCACTACTACACACTGCTGGTGCACTACACCGTGCACTACTACACACTGCTGGTGCACTACCCCGTGCACTACTACACACTGCTGGTGCACTACACCGTACACTACTACACACTGCTGGTGCACTACCCCGTGCACTACTACACACTGCTGGTGCACTACCCAGTACACTACTACACACTGCTGGTGCACTACACCGTGCACTACTACACAATGCTGGTGCACTACACCGTGCACTACTACACACTGCTGGTGCACTACCCAGTACACTACTACACGCTGCTGGTGCACTACACCGTGCACTACTACACACTGCTGGTGCACTACCCCGTGCACTACTACACACTGCTGGTGCACTACACCGTACACTACTACACACTGCTGGTGCACTACCCCGTGCACTACTACACACTGCTGGTGCACTACACCGTACACTACTACACACTGCTGGTGCACTACACCGTGCACTACTACATACTGCTGGTGCACTACACCGTACACTACTAAACACTGCTGGTGCACTACACCGTACACTACTACACACTGCTGGTGCACTACCCCGTGCACTACTACACACTGCTGGTGCACTACACCGTGCACTACTACACACTGCTGGTGCACTACACCGTACACTACTACACACTGCTGGTGCACTACACCGTACACTACTACACACTGCTGGTGCACTACCCCGTGCACTACTACACTGCTGGTGCACTACCCCATACACTACTACACACTGCTGGTGCACTACACCGTGCACTACTACACACTGCTGGTGCACTACACCGCACACTACTACATACTGCTGGTGCACTACCCCGTGCACTACTACACACTGCTGGTGCACTACACCGTACACTACTACACACTGCTGGTGCACTACACCGTGCACTACTACACACTGCTGGTGCACTACACCGTGCACTACTACACACTGCTGGTGCACTACCCCGTGCACTACTACACACTGCTGGTGCACTACCCCGTGCACTACTACACACTGCTGGTGCACTACACCGTACACTACCACACACTGCTGGTGCACTACACCGTACACTACCACACACTGCTGGTGCACTACACCGTGCACTACTACACACTGCTGGTGCACTACACTGTGCACTACTACACACTGCTGGTGCACTACACCGTACACTACCACACACTGCTGGTGCACTACCCCGTACACTACTACACACTGCTGGTGCACTACACCGTGCACTACTACACACTGCTGGTGCACTACACCGTGCACTACTACACACTGCTGGTGCACTACACCGTGCACTACCACACACTGCTGGTGCACTACACCGTACACTACCACACACTGCTGGTGCACTACACCGTACACTACTACACACTGCTGGTGCACTACACCATGCACTACTACACACTGCTGGTGCACTACACCGTACACTACCACACACTGCTGGTGCACTACACCGTGCACTACTACACACTGCTGGTGCACTACACCGTACACTATTACACACTGCTGGTGCACTACCCCGTGCACTACTACACACTGCTGGTGCACTACACCGTACACTACTACACACTGCTGGTGCACTACACCGTGCACTACTACACACTGCTGGTGCACTACACCGTGCACTACTACACACTGCTGGTGCACTACACCGTGCACTACTACACACTGCTGGTGCACTACCCCATACACTACTACACACTGCTGGTGCACTACCCCGTACACTACTACACACTGCTGGTGCACTACCCCGTGCACTACTACACACTGCTGGTGCACTACACCGTACGCTACTACACACTGCTGGTGCACTACACCGTACACTACTACACACTGCTGGTGCACTACACCGTGCACTACTACACACTGCTGGTGCACTACCCCGTGCACTACTACACACTGCTGGTGCACTACACCGTGCACTACTACACACTGCTGGTGCACTACCCCGTGCACTACTACACACTGCTGGTGCACTACCCCGTGCACTACTACACACTGCTGGTGCACTACACCGTACACTACCACACACTGCTGGTGCACTACACCGTACACTACCACACACTGCTGGTGCACTACACCGTGCACTACTACACACTGCTGGTGCACTACACTGTGCACTACTACACACTGCTGGTGCACTACACCGTACACTACCACACACTGCTGGTGCACTACCCCGTACACTACTACACACTGCTGGTGCACTACACCGTGCACTACTACACACTGCTGGTGCACTACACCGTGCACTACTACACACTGCTGGTGCACTACACCGTACACTACCACACACTGCTGGTGCACTACACCGTGCACTACTACACACTGCTGGTGCACTACACCGTGCACTACTACACACTGCTGGTGCACTACCCCATACACTACTACACACTGCTGGTGCACTACCCCATACACTACTACACACTGCTGGTGCACATTACAATACAGTGCACTGCAATATATACTACACTACTATCGCCTAAAGTCTAAACTATACACTGCGCTATACACGACACTATGCACTACTATAAACTGTACTACTATACACTGCATTATACACCACACAATATTACTATAGACTACACTACACACAACACTGTACACTACACCACTATACACTACACGCTACACTATGTAACTATACGCTACACTACACCCCGATGATCAATTGAAAACTCATTTCTTCGGTTCGTTGTTCTTCCACCCCCCCCCCCGCAACTCCCATTTAGCACCGCTGGCTACGTGTACGTTGCAAAAGAAATTCAACACACACACATACGCACGCGTACATACGTGCGTGCGCACGTGTACATACGTACGTGCGCACGCGTACATACGTACGTGCGTACGCACGCACATATGTACATGCGCAGACGTACATGCGTACGCACGCATACGTACAGACGTACGCAAATACGCGTACATACGTACAGACGTACGCAAATACGCATACATACGTACAGACGTACGCACGCATACATACGTACAGACGTACGTGCGTACGTGTCAACACTCGCGCCGGAGTGCCAAACGGCGCTCATGCTCCCGCGTCCGGTGGTGGTGCTTGTTTGTTGGCCTCAATAAGTGCTACTCGCCAACAGCACTTGCCCCAACAGTCTGTTAAGGCTACACGGGGGATCTTTGCCTTTTTTTGTTCACACCCCCCCCCCCCCCCCGGCGTGGCGTCCCGAGCACCAAGCCCCTCGCGCTTCGCCGGCCTTGCAAACTGCACGGCGGTGAGCGGCCGCACCGGACAAAATGGTGGCTCTGTCGGTCGGGCAGACCCGCGGATTGGCGCGGTTTTGTCTGCGTCGACCTCCTTCCGCACCGTGCGTGCACACCCCTTGTCAGCGCCCGACCCTATCACGGACCAATCCAGACCTTATTGGTCACCCCGTCCGTGTCCCTTATACATCTCAACGTTCATCCCACAAAGTTCCATCACCACAAGAGAGAAACACAAATAGACACGACATTTTTTTGGTTCTTTCGGTAAAGTCACGTAGAATGGAAATAAAAATAATAAAAGTTAAACATAATAAAGTCATTATATTATATTAGTATATTAGTTTAATTTTTATTATTTTATTATTTCCCTTCTACGTGACTTTACCGAAAGAACCAAGAAGATGAATCCCTGCAGTCACGAAAGCTTTAAATTTAAATTTAGACACGACATTATTTTTGTGTGCCCACGTTGAAACGGCCGTACGCCGTAAGGACCTGAAAACTCAATGTCCCCGTACACACGAACACGGAGTGAACCGTGTGGGGTCGACATCGATGTGGTTGCACCGATCATTGCCTCCGGCAGGGCCGGTTACGAGCACGCGGCTCCACGCTCGCTGGGGGCAAACCAAAGGCCGCAACGCCACCACGACCTTTTGACCCCCACCCCCACCCGGCCCCCCACCCCCCGACCCCTCCGACCTTTGAGGGTGGCGAGGTTGAGGCCCCTGTCCGCGGCCAGCTTGCGGGCGAGGGGGCTGGCGAAGACGCGGGACGGGGCGGCCGCCCCCCACGCCGAGGGGGGCCGCCGGGGAGGGGGGAGGGGGCTGAGCCAGGGTGGGGGCCGCTGCGGAGTGGGGGGGGGCCGCTGGCTCCACCTGTGGAGCATTGTGCACGAGTGTGGGGGGCGGGGGGGGGGGGCGGGGGGCGGTGGAGGGGGGGGGGGTGGAGGGGGGGGAGGGGCGATCGGAAAATGATCAGAGGCGGGAGATCACAACATTTAATTTACTTAGCAGCACCAGCAGCAGTAGCAGTAGTGGCACCACTATCAACACCACACACACACACAGCACCACCACCGCACACACACACCACCACCGCACACACCACCACCACCACACACACAGCACCACCACCGCACACACACACCACCACCACCACCGCACACACACACACACACACCACCACCACACACACAACACCACCGCACACAACACCACCACCACACACAACACCACCACCGCACACACCACCGCCACCACACACACACAGCACCACCACCGCACACACACACACCACCACTACCGCACACACCACCACCACACACACAACACCACCACCACACACAACACCACCACGGCACACACCACCACCACACACACACACCACCACCACCACCACCAACACCACCACCACCACACCACGGCACACACACCACCACCACCACGGCACACACCACCACCACCACCACCACGGCACACACCTTGGCTGGCGCGGTGGCGTCGGCGCCGGCCTCCACGTAGTCGTTGAAGAGCGCGACGTCCTGCTCACGCTCCACCACGATGCAGAGCGGCGCGCCGATGGGGACGTCGCGCGTCCCGTCGGCGACGAGGATCTTGGCGAGG
>NW_026891442.1:0-11639 GCF_015708825.2 Lethenteron reissneri
CGATCGCCACCACGACGGCAAACGATCGCGCCCCACCACGCGGCAAAACGACGATCGCCCATCACCGTGGTGAAACGGCGATTGTCTCCGCCGCAGTGAAACGGCGATCCCCATCACCGTGGTGAAACGGCGATCGTGTCACCACCGTGGTGAAACGGCGATCGCCCCACCATCGTGGTGAAACGGCGATCGCCCACCACCGTGGTGAAACGGCGATCGTGTCACCACCGTGGTGAAACGGCGATCGCCTCACCATCGTGGTGTGAAACGGCGATCGCCCCACCACCGTGGTGAAACGGCGATCGTCTCACCACTGTGGTGAAACGGCGATCGCCCCACCATCGTGGTGAAACGGCGATCGCCCCACCACCGTGGTGAAACGGCGATTGTCTTCGCCATGGTGAAACGGCGATCGCCCCACCATCGTGGTGAAACGGCGATCGCCCCACCACCGTGGTGAAACGGCGATCGTGTCACCACCGTGGTGAAACGGCGATCGCCCCACCATCGTGGTGAAACGGCGATAGCCCCACCACCGTGGTGAAACGGCGATTGTCTTCGCCATGGTGAAACGGCGATCGCCCCACCACCGTGGTGAAACGGCGATCGCCCACCACCGTGGTGAAACGGCGATCGCCCCACCACCGTGGTGAAACGACACTTTTCACCGCCGCAGCAGCGAAACAGCACACGCCACCGCGGCCACAGGTCATTGTCGCCGTCCTCGTAATTGTCCCCCTTGTCCGTCTCGCCCCCTCGCTTGCAAACCGACCAGGGTACTCGTGGATTGACAGACTGACATGCAGATGCCCCCCTACTGCCCTACCGTGCCCCCATCACCCCCTTTTTTTTTTGCAAGTGCATGAATGCCCTTCGGGTGTTTAATTGGGTGGATGGTGTGAAATGACCTCACATTGACGATAGTATTTAACGACTACCAGTATATTATGGGCACTTTACAATTCGTAGATTGTGCTGTTCAAATAAAAACAACTCAAACGTGACCGTTTCCGCATTCAGGATTCACTGGATCCTCGGAACTGGAGCCCCTTCCCCCCTCAAAGGTCAGACGTGATGCAAACCCTTTTGTGGGGGCTCACCGCGCTAGCCTGGCGAGCGAGCGTGGGGGGCCGGGTTGAAAGGGGGGGGGGGTAGTTTGAATTTCTCACCCGAGTATCCTCGTCGTGTTTCGGTGTTTTACCCCCCCCCCCTTCGCCTGGGGTATTTTCTATGGGGCACGATGTCAATACGTTGCGCTCCACGTGCCGGGAACGAAGCCCCCCCCCCCGCTCCACCAGCACCTACCGGGAGCGAAACGTCGGGCGTCTGTGACGAAACACTTTTGGCGACGCAGCCCGCGACAGCACAACCGCGGAAACTTTCGCGCGCAGGAATAATTCTCACTAAACCATGCCGTGGGTCGTCTGGGAGTGCGTGTGGCATACGACGACCTGCTCGCCACAGGCATATCGCAAGAGGTTTTGTCCTAGATGTGCTCCCGGAATGTTCTCAGGGTCGGGCCGATTGGCACAGAGACGCAGCTGAAATCCAAGCCCTGATTGGGGCCCACTTGATAAGATCAGGATTTGCATTTATAGGCCCAGTCACCTCCATCTCTTGAAGTCTCTCCTCGGCAAACTCGCAAGGACCTCGCATCACATCTCACCTGCGGCCTGGCCAAGGGGAGCCCCCACCGCCCATTGGCAGCTGTCCCTGTGCAGCGCAGGGTGTACCCAGCAAGGACGTGGAGCCGGGGTGACTCGCAAGGGCCGGTGGTGGATGTGGCTCTGAAGGGTCTCCTCGTGAGTTGTTGGTCTGGCTCCCCCTCGCCATGCTGCACGCAGCTGGGAGTCCCACCGCAACTTGCGACGCTCGTCGTCGCCGCTGCCACGACTTGATATTGTCAGCACGCATCCCACGCGGTGCGTCTTGAGGTGCCCCGCAATAAGAAACGTCTGTGCCTAAGCAGCACAGCGGCAGTTGTACACGCTCGCCCACCCGCTTGCCCACTTGCCCACTCGCTCGCCCACTTACTCGCCCAGCCACTTACTCGCCCAGCCACTTACTCGCCCACCCACTTACTCGCCCACCCACTTACTCGCCCACCCACTTACTCGCCCAGCCACTTACTCGCCCACCCACTTACTCGCCCACCCACTTACCCACTCGCCCACCCACTTACTCGCCCACCCACTTACTCGCCCACCCACTTACCCACTCGCCCACCCACTTACCCACTCGCCCACCCACTACTCGCCCAGCCACTTACTCGCCCCCACTTACCCACTCGCCCACCCGCTTACTCGCCCACCCACTCGCCCACCCACTTACCCACTCGCCCACCCACTTACCCACTCGCCCACCCACTTACCCACTCGCCCACCCGCTTACTCGCCCACCCACTTACCCCCTCGCCCACCCACTTACCCGCTCGCCCACCCGCTTACTCGCCCACCCACTCGCCCACCCACTTACCCACTCGCCCACCCACTTACCCACTCGCCCACCCACTTACTCGCCCACCCACTTACCCACTCGCCCACCCCACTCGCCCACCCACTTACCCACTCGCCCACCCACTTACTCGCCCACCACTTACCCACTCGCCCACCCACTTACCCACTCGCCCACCCACTTACTCGCCCACCCACTACCCACTCGCCCACCCACTTACCCACTCGCCCACCCACTTACTCGCCCACCCACTTACCCACTCGCCCACCCACTTACCACTCGCCCACCCACTTACTCGCCCACCCACTGCCCACCCACTTACCCACTCGCCCACCACTTACCCACTCGCCCACTTATCCACTCGCCCATCGCTTGCTATTTATACGATGCTCCCATGCAGAACACCTTGGGACAGCATCGAGGTAGGGAATCCCCAGTGACAGCTCTCTGGGACAAGGTGACTGCAGCAGTGATGACCAGACGGCGGGGGGGGGGGGGGGCTTCATCCAGCAGAGGATAGACCATGTCCGATTATTTCAGGCAGTGCCACCCAGGGGTTGGTGAAGGTCCGGGGGAGCGGGGGGCCCTGCGCGCCACGGTGACTAGGAGATGTTAACTACCTCGCCTGGTATCCAGGAGGTCGTGGGTTCGATCCAGACCCTGACGCCTGCTGCTGTATATTTGGAGTTTGCGTGCCTCTCTCATCATCACGGTGGCTAGGAGATGTTAACTCCCTCGCCTGGTATACAGGAGGTCGTGGGTTCGATCCCGACACGTGTACAGTATATTTGCATGTTCTCTTCGGGTCGTCCGGTGTTTCGGTGCACGTTTAGAATCAACATCACGCGTTTAGAGCATTTGGCTGCTGTATATTCCCATGTGATGATGATGATGATGAGCCACTTCGTTGAGCTCTCATTTGTGGCCAGGTCGCTTCTGAAAAAGAGCTACATAGCCCAGTGGGCCTTTATCTGGTAGAACAAAAGTAGTTTTGTTTGCTGTGCTACAATCAGTGCACAATATTGCTATGTGGCTTCCCAATTAAGTAATTTGCGAGTATGATAATTGGGTTTTTTACCCTTCTATCTGGCAACAAAACTGACACCTTTTTTTACGAGGAGTCATGTTTGCATAGACCGCAATACCTGCGGTCGGAATGCAAACAAAAACAAACTCTGATAATGTATGCACTGTCCTGAATGATTGGTCCACACCCGAGACAGCTTTCCTTAGAGCCTAGTCTCACATGGGTTGGACCAGATGACGCCAAAAGGCGCAATTATCATATTTTGCTACTGGCAAATGAGGTTCCAATGTGAATTTGCGGGTAATTATAAAATTTAGACCGCGCCACCTGCACACGTGTCCTATTTAATTTTTTAAATGATGGCCCAGGATTTTAAACGTCAGCTGTGAAGCAGATCGCGTGTGTGTTTACTGCGTTATTCTATGTTACAGTTGACACCTGTGGTTAATACACCTGGAGTACTAGTCGTGGTATTAACCAGGGCAGTTGCTGTGCTCAAACCGCAGTCCTCTGCAGCAATCAGCGGCGAGCATGCTGTGGTTCGGCCATGCATTATAGTTCAGTTTCAATGTAAGAGTAGTGTGGGGTTTGCGTTGTTTAATGTTGGAACAAACAAGGGATCAGAGATCCCAGTTCTTGTGGCTCAAACAACAACAACAACCATTCCGCCACTAATTGACGGTGACGTCACCACGACGCTTGTGCCAGGCTATGTGCACGTTCAGGCCACGTGCAGTGTCGAACGCCCGCTGGCAGGAGGTCACGGGGCAGACCCAGGTGCCACGGGTCGACTGACTGAGATGACCGGCCGATGCACCACCTGTGCACCCTACTGTGCCAACTTGCTGTGCTTTAGCCACCCGGCGCTCCGCTCGTTGTTGTGAGCGTCGCTCCTCCGCCCTCCGTTGTTGCTGGAGGGCGACTGCCTCCAACTGCACAGCAGCGTCCTTCACGGGGGGGGGGTGGTGGTGGGGGGGGGTGCCCACGGATGAAGGTCACGTGGCGCCACGTCCTGCGCCTGCTCCATATAAGGAGTCGCGCCTGCCACGTGGCTAGGACACGCCCGCTGCGGGACGTCATCATTTAAATGCCCCTCTCGCCCCGCCCTCTCGCCCCCCCCCACCGCCCCACACGTGGTTTGGAGATGGGGAGTCTGGGTAAGTGACGCCAACGCCGCCGGATTTCTTGTGGGCGAAATTATGTATTGATTCATATTCTTAGGTTTTTTTCGGTAAAGTCACGTGGGTAAAAATTAAAAATTAATAAAATTAATTGATACAGCTATCGTGCTGTGGCAGTTCCACCATGAAGACGGAAGCTTGTGTTGCCTCCGAAACGTCGTGATTTTTATTTTATTTTTATTTTACTTTTATTAATTTTAATTTTTTACCTACGTGACTTTACCGGAAAAAAAACCTAAGAATATGAATCCTTGCAGTCACGAAAGCTTCAAATCTAGAAATATAAATTTCGATTTAAAGCTTTCGTGACTGCAGGGATTCATCTTCTTGGTTCTTTCGGTAAAGTCACGTAGAAGGGAAGTAATAAATAATAAAAAAAAACAATAAAATAATTCTCACGACGTTTCGGCCACAACGCAAGTAGCCGTCCTCAGGTGAAACAGTGCTGTTTCATTCAGACGCTGTCGCCTCGACAGACCTAGTTTCACCTGAGGACGGCTGCTTGCGTTGTGGCCGAAACGTCGTGAGAATTATTTTATTATGTTTTATTTTTTATTTTATTACTTCCCTTCTACGTGACTTTACCGAAAGAACCAAGAAGATCTAGAAATAAATATTGATTTCTTTGACACGCCCGGAGACGGCCAGCGACAAACGACGTTTGTCGTTGTTATTGTAGTCGAGGTGTCAGAGCGAAGGCGTCTCCCAGAATGTGGGTGGGCGACGTCGCAGGGGCTTGTGGGCTGAAAGAGACGAGGGGGGTGCGATTACCAAGCTGGGAGGAGCAGTGCGAGGGGATGAAAGCCAGCGAGAAAAACAATTTTGAGCCTGCAGTGTGGTCCAGATGTCTTGTGACCCCCCCCCCACCCCCCATGTAATGATTTAAAATGGAATATTTGTAAGTAAGGTTTATTTAAAACAGAAATGAATATACAAAGGGGAAAAACAATGTTAGGGGTCAATTGGTGGTTACATCCGGACCACCTCTGTACAGTGTGGTGTGAGTGTGTGTGTGTATGATTGTGTGCTGTGACCTACAGTGTGGTGAGTGGGAGTGTGGGTGAGTGTTGTGAGTGCTTGGTGTTGTGGCCTGAAGTGTGGTGAGTGGGTGAGTGTGCCTGTGTTGTGGCCTGCAGTGTGGTGAGTGTGTGTGTGGGTGATTGTGAGTGGGTGAATGTGCCTGTGTGTTGTGGTCTGTGTGTTGTGGCCTGCAGTGTGGTGAGTGGGTGTGCGTGTGGGTGATTGTGAGTGTCTGTGTTGTGGCCTGAAAATGTGGTGAGTGGGTGAGTGTTGTGAGTGTGCCTGTGTGTTGTGGCCTGCAGTGTGGTGAGTGTTGTGAGTGTGCCTGTGTGTTGTGGCCTGCAGTGTGGTGTGTGGGTGATTGTGAGTGGGTGATTGTGAGTGGGTGAGTGTGCCTGTGTGTTGTGGCCTGAAAGTGTGGTGAGTGTTGTGAGTGCCTGTGTGTTGTGGCCTGAAGTGTGGTGAGTGGGTGAGTGTGCCTGTGTTGTGGCCTGCAGTGTGGTGAGTGTGTGTGTGGGTGATTGTGAGTGGGTGAATGTGCCTGTGTGTTGTGGCCTGCAGTGTGGTGAGTGGGTGTGCGTGTGGGTGATTGTGTCTGTGTGTTGTGGCCTGAAAATGTGGTGAGTGGGTGAGTGTTGTGAGTGTGCCTGTGTGTTGTGGCCTGAAGTGTGGTGAGTGTTGTGAGTGTGCCTGTGTGTTGTGGCCTGCAGTGTGGTGAGTGGGTGAATGTGTGTGTGGGTGATTGTGAGTGGGTGATTGTGAGTGGGTGAGTGTGCCTGTGTGTTGTGGCCTGAAAGTGTGGTGAGTGTTGTGAGTGCCTGTGTGTTGTGGCCTGAAGTGTGGTGAGTGGGTGAGTGTGCCTGTGTTGTGGCCTGCAGTGTGGTGAGTGGGTGTGTTATTGTGAGTGGGTGAATGTGCCTGTGTGTTGTGGCCTGAAAGTGTGGTGAGTGTTGTGAGTGCCTGTGTGTTGTGGCCTGCAGTGTGGCGAGTGGGTGAATGTGTGTGTGGGTGATTGTGAGTGGGTGAGTGTGCCTGTGTGTTGTGGCCTGAAAGTGTGGTGAGTGTTGTGAGTGTGCCTGTGTTGTGGCCTGAAGTGTGGTGAGTGGGTGTGAGTGGTGTGTGGGTGATTGTGAGTGGGTGAGTGTGCCTGTGTGTTGTGGCCTGCAGTGGTGAGTGGGTGGGTGTGTGTGTGTGGGTGATTGTGAGTGGGTGAGTGTGCCTGTGTGTTGTGGCCTGAACCAGTGCGGTGGTTTCACGCAGTCTGGATGAGATGGAGGAATCTGGTCAAACAGTTTCCTACAACGTAGGCGAAAACAAAAAAAACCTAAAGAACGAGTTAAGTTGACCGCAATAGCAACAGCCGTGGTTGTTGTGCCAGTGGACGATGGGATAAGAAGGCGGCTGATCGTGAGTGGCCCAGAGTGAGGCGGGCAGCTCTGGCCCATCAACGAGCCCCCACTCGCTCGTCTCGGATGAGGCCCGAACTGGTTTGCCGCATTCCAAACACGGCCAACTATTTGAACTTTGGCCGAGTTTCGTTGGTCGTACGCGGTCGCATTTTTTCTCGTCTTTTCGTCCAAAACCACAAGCAGCCTCGCCCACTCGATTGTAATGAAATATGAGAATGGTTTGTGTAACCATTTATGGCAGTAAAACAAGTTGTGTTACGATGTTCAAACACACAGAGCAGAAACCTCTTGCGAGGAATCGTGTCTGCATGGACCGCGTATATGCTTGTGGCGAACATGCAAACAAAAGACACGCTCTGGTGGGTATATGGTGCATTGTCTTTGAAACTGATTGCTCCACACAAGAGACAGCTTTCAGACGCTGTCTCCCCGACAGACCTGGTCTTCACCTGAGGACGGCTGCTTGCGTTGTGGCCGAAACGTCGTGAGAATTATTTTATTATGTTTTATTTTATTATTTTATTATTTCCCTTCTACGTGACGACTTTACCGAAAGAACCAAGAAGAAGAGACAGCTTTCTTTATAGAGCCTCGTCTCAAATAGAGGTCCCTTGATCAATCGTAATTGTTTAATCAGGCCATTATCGATCCACCGCTGGATGAAGGCCCGTCCCAAGCCGCCGTCTCTAACGCGCCGAGCTCCTTGGCACGCGTGCACCTCGGACCCCCCCCACCCCCCCCCCACACCGCTCCCTGTGTGAAACAGGACACCGGCTGCCTCCGTGCGACTTCTGCTTGCTCATTCATTCTCCACTCTCATCACCGAACCCTCCCCCCCCCATATTTTCCCATAGGCCCTTATTTAAAAACGATTCCCCACGGTTGGTGAGGGATTACTAAATAGTTCTAGATTTGAAGCTTTCGTGACTGCATAGGATTTATACTCTTAGGTTTTTTCGGTAAAGTCACGTAGGTAAAAATGAATACAAATAATAATAGAAATAAAATAAAATTAATAAAAGTAATAATAGAAATAAAATCAAAATCACGACGTTTCGGAGGCACAACAAGTCTCCGTCATCAGGTGTGACCATCACAGCACCGATTAGCTGTATCAAGTGATATCAAGTGATACAGTAAATTTCGCTGTGACGGTCCCATCTAATGACGGAGACTTGCGTTGCCTCCGAAACGTCGTGATTTATATTTATTCTATTATTACTTCTATTAATTTTATTTGTATTATTTTTTACCTACGTGACTTACCGAAAAAACCCTAAGAGTATTACTAAATAGCTCAGTTGGCCTCACCTGGTAAAATTATTGTTTTAGTTAATAGCGGTGGTGCTTGCTTATTCATTCTCCCTCTCTTCCCTCCCTCTCATCACCTCACCCACCCCCCCTATTTTTACCAGAGGCCTCGTACTGAACTACCTGCGGATTTTGGCTACACGGCCTTATCCAGGAATCTCACCCCACGGTTAGTGAGGGATTACAAAATATCTCAGTGGGCCTTACCGGGTCAAACATGATGCCTTGAATAAAGGTGTCAGTTTTGTACCAGTTTAAAAGGGTAAAAACCTACTACTATTTTGCCACTGGTAAAAGAGCTCTCAATACTCTGATATTGCACTGTGTTTGAGTTGTACGCCTTCTGGTGTCATCTGGTCCAACACCAATGGGGAATAGACTCTAAAGAAATCCGTCTCGGATGTGGACCAATCAACTTCAAGGACAGTGCATATTATTCATTATCAGAGTTGCTTCTTTTTGTTTTTTTTGACTACTCGTGTTGTGGTTATTGCAAACATGATGCCTTGAATAAAGGTGTCAGTTTTGTACCAGTTTAAAAGGGTAAAAACCTACTACTATATTTTGTTCAGTTTATAGCGATGGTGCTTGCTCATTCATTATCCCGCTCTTCACTACTCTCTCATCATCACCTACCCCTTCTATTTTCCCAGAGGCCCTGTACTGAACCAACCACAGATTTGCCTACCACTTGGCAATATCCAGAAACCTCACCCCTCCCCCCCCCTGGTTGGAGGGATTACTACAAAGCTCTGCGGTGGCTCAGTGGGTCTTACCCAGGACAATCTTTTTTTAAATCCTTTATATTAAGTTCACTTGCTTGCTTGCGCGCTTACGACCGTGCAAACTTTCGGTCGTTTTTTTAGCCCCATTTCCCGTGATCCAATTGAGCCGACATTTGCACACAAGACTCGTTGTGCGTGACAATTATTTTCGTGAAATTTTTTGTTCAAAAATTTTACACTTTTTAGGAAAAACTAAATTATATTTAATTACCAATTGCTTAATGGTGGCGGCAATCATCTGACCCATAGGTGGCAGCCATCTCTAGCCAGAGGACGAGAGGACTCTAGCCGCCACGCATATAAAGGATTTATAGTGAAAAACTTTGTTTTTACGGGTTAATTTTTTAGTTTATAGCGTTCACCTAAAACCATAAAAAGCAACATTTTTTGAGAGCCGCATTTTTGGTGCCAGTTTGTCATCCTTCCCCTGCCCCGCATCTCCGACAAACACGGGTTGGCCGCGTACGGCGCTAAAGACACAAATTCAACACACGCACAACTCATGATGAGACCTCCTTTGCCAGTAGCAAGGTATAGTAATAGGGTTTTACCCTTTTCACTGGCGACGCACCATCAGAGAGATGGTGCGTCGTCTCTGAGTTGTGCGCCTTTTGGCGTCATCTGGTCCAACACCATGTGAGACGAGGCTCGAAGAAAAGCTGTCTCGGGTGTGGACCAATCAATTTCATTATCAGAGTTGTGTTTTTGTTTGCATTTTGACCGCAAGTGTTGTGGTTAATGCAAACATGATCCCTTCTATAAAGGCGTCAGTTTTGTTGTCAGTTAAAAGGGTAAAAACCTATGACTACACGCACAACTCATCCCCGACATCTCGGCGCCGTCATTCTTTCTCTGCTGCCCGGCGCTCTTTCCCAATGCCGATCGTCTTGAGCCAGAGGTCGCAACCGGGTACCCGATACCCGTACCCTACCCGATACCCGGCTACCCGTACCCGGCCAGATACGTGTACCCGTTTGCAACCCTGGTGCGGCCGGGTACGGGTAGGCCGTGAGTCACTGGTGAGTAACTGTTTGTCACTCATTTCCCAACGTCTTGTCTCTTCTCACATTTCAAGTTCCTAGAATCAACCCACCCACGCCTGCAACATGGCTTCATCACAGAGGTCGCAATCAGGTACCCAATACCCGTACCCTACCCCGATACCCGGCTACCCGTACCCGGCCAGGTACAAGTACCCGTTTGCGACCCTGGTGCGGCCGGGTACGGGTAAGGAATCAAAACCCGTTTGCGACCTGTCTTGAGCCCTTCCCCCGATTTGCCCATCTTCGGGACTAGGGTTGCGATTTCCGCATGGAAAATGCGGAAGGAGGGTTCAAATTTTCCCGCATTTTTGCTAAAGTCAACCGCAAACGGTGGAAAGACTACTCCTATGACCGCGCGCTTTTAACAACACGTTAATGCGTTCTATTGGAAAGGATACATGCAAGGCCCAGCATCACGTAGGGCTTTGAGTTACTGATTGGAATGAATATATGATTTCCGCATTTCCGCACAAGAACCACATACTTTATTCAAATGCGGAGCCGTGATTACGAGCACATGTACATGATGTATCCTTTCCAATAGAACGCATTAACGT
Organism: Lethenteron reissneri; assembly: GCF_015708825.2. Taxonomy (NCBI): domain Eukaryota; kingdom Metazoa; phylum Chordata; class Hyperoartia; order Petromyzontiformes; family Petromyzontidae; genus Lethenteron; species Lethenteron reissneri. Next base: position 10,788 of record NW_026891442.1, read on the forward strand.
GTTGTTAAAAGCGCGCGGTCATAGGAGTAGTCTTTCCACCGTTTGCGGTTGACTTTACCAAAAATGCGGGAAAATTTGAACCCTCCTTCCGCATTTTCCATGCGGAAATCGCAACCCTGTTCGGGACCTCTGCATCCCTTCCCGCTCTCTTGCTCCACACCTTTTCTCTTCCCCCCCTCTCACGATCACCCTCTCATCCTTGACACCTCGACTCTCTCTCTCTTCCACCACTTCCCCGTCGGGTGTGCCACGGGTGAAATTTACGGGCGTGCCGTTTCAACACGCGCGCGCGCCGCACACACATAAAACGACAGCTTACATTGGCAAGAGCGCACGCCTGCAATAATTTATTGGCAAGCCAAGGAACTCGGGCTCCCAGGAGCCTTGCATCAGGTCCAGTATTCAAGCCGACAGTGTCACAATGTTCAGAAAGACCCATAAATACAAAAAAATAAATACTGCATCTTAAAATGGTATTAAGGGTCTACGACTCCACGACTTACAAAAACAGAATACGGAGTGGTTCCCTAGATCGAGCGCAGTGATGCAGAGAGGGAGGCCCTGTTACAGATCGAGGTTATAAGGGCAAAGCTTTTAATGTCTCAATGATTTTTTTCCTTTGTTTTGGCCATTAGACCAACTGGAGTGGGTGGGTGGGCTGGCTGGCAACGTGAAGAGCCGTAGCCACAGGCATTGCTTCGTCATAAAAGCTGTTTGATTTCAGCGGCCGCCCTGGTTAATGCTGTGCGTGTGTATCAACCGCAATAATCCCGTGGCGGCCGTGACGTTCTCAAGAGTGTAGAGGCCACGCTTGTCCCGGCACCGTGCTATGGATTTGAAACTCGGGTCAGA